>NC_140978.1:44650618-44685618 GCF_056783735.1 Eptatretus burgeri | reverse complement strand
AGGGGATCTATTCTTTACCCTTCTCAATGCATCACATTTAAAATCCCATTAGACATGGGGATGGGGCTAATCTGGACATGCATTTAAGGAAATAACTGTCTAAGGACCTGGATGTGTGGATGCATTCATCAGACCGGATTCTGAAATCCGTTATACTATCCCTTTCCCTATCCCAGACTCGTCCCGAGTCGTCCAACAGCTGGTAACATCAGTTAAAAAAAAATTACAACATTGTAATTAAAAGTTAGCACTACCGTGTGACATGCAGGTGAAGTTACCCCCTACCTGGTACGATTTAACTCTACCCTTTGGTGTGTGCGACAATTTAAACTAGATATGTCCCACCTGATGCGTTGGGAACTACCGAACTGACTCACACAGAAAACTTTATGCTTCACCGAAATTGCGGGAATTTTTGAAACTACAACACAAAACCGGTGGGCTTTAATAATCTACATGACTATACAACTATATACAATTTCTGACCCAGGACCTGCAGAAATTCAGAAGAAAAATCGTGGAGGGGGGGGGGGGGAACACCTGCTGATTCTTGCCATCCTCATGCTCTTCACCAGCACACCTAACAAAATAAATCGGCAGGCCAGTGACCGGCATACAGGCCATAAACGTTGTGGCCTTCTAAATAAAAAAAATGTTCAAGAATAAGCAGCAACAAGAACAGAGCCACTTCCTCCACCGAGCTGCGTTCATGGTCATGGGAATTTGTGGCAAACGTGAAGCAAAGTGGCATGAGCCTGGTATGTGGCTGGTATGAAGCTGGTGTGAAGCTGCTATGAGCTGGTAGGAAGCTGGTATGAAGCTGCTATGAAGCTGGTATGAGCTGATACAAAGGGGGCTGCAACAAAGGGGCAGCCCATAAGTTTGGTAGCATGCTGCTGCAGTAAATACAGTTCAAACAAACAAACAAAAAAAAAACCACCATGATAACTGGAACGATGTCACCTGGCATGAGGCTGCAGCAAGTAGCAGTCCACGGAACAGGTGGGGGTGGAACACAGGTCACGGAGCAAATGGTGAAGTAAGGTGAATGATGCCTCGATGCAGAACAGGTGATTCAGCAAGGTGAGCGATGCCTTGATGCAGAACAGCCTTGATGGTCCTGGGGCAGTGGCGAGACAAAGCAAAACAGCAAGGCAAACAGCAAACAGCACGAAAAGAAAAAGGTAAACCGGGTAATGCTAAACACCAGGTCTGGCCAGTCCCTGGTGTGCACATACCTGGGGCAGTAGCGGTGGTGCCGGGAGAGAGAGAGAGCTCGAGTTTGGCCCAACTTGTCCGCACCCATCCGTCTTTCCCATATCCACGACCCCAGCCCCCCTCTTTTTACAATTCGTCGCTACGTCTCGTCTCCTATATCCAACTATCCCCATTGCCCAATTCGTACCCAATCTCCCCCAAGGTTCCATGGAAAGGAAGAGCAGAACTACATGCAATCTGACACCAACATCGTGACACGTCTCATTCTCAAGTCCAACAGGAGGGCAAGTCCAGCAGCCAGCACTCATCGCGACAGTGGATGGTGCGAAGGGGTCTTCATCAATATGAACTGCGCTAATATTATTACACTTTTAAACTGTATCCGGGGTTATACCGCGCCAAGAGACCTTTGTTAAACTATGGGGTTCTGAAAACCCAAATTCCCATCACCTACGTGTTGGTGCTCTTACAATTTTGGGCCTTGCCCACCAAATTTTCTTTCTGTGCCATCGCACAATTTTGTGGCTGGGTAGTGTGGCTCCACTAGCAGGTCTGCCCACCTGCATACTCACCATTAGCATCCCCGGGACGCTGGAGCTGCCTCCGAGCTTGCCTGCTCCTCACCCTAACATGGGGGATGTCCTCAATGACACTTCCCCCCCCCCTCGATGCCCACTTAGGGTCATTCCGTGTCAAATCATCAAAGAATCTGCCGTCATCTCCCAGATTTTTGTAACACTTTGGGAACCAATTGGGACCCATGAAAAACAGCAAGAACTCAAATATTTTTGCTAACAGCCTCTTAATTAGTGAGATACAGACTAACGAACTTTGGACAGTCATGTCAGGTCAGGTTCGATCTGTGACCTGCTACAGGTACCATGTAAACCTGAACTAACCTGTTCCATGGTCGGGTTGTCGGCGACTAAACCGTCTCCCCCACCAGGTTTTCTGGTGAGGGGGGTGTTTGGATATGGACACCCAGCAGGATTAAAAACAAAACCTGTCAAAGGGCGGAGGAGCTCCTTGTGACCCAACGGCCATCCATATCTAGCGCCCAACTGTGTCTGCGGACGTCCTCCTGCAGTTGGGTTACTTCTTATTAGGAGGTTGGTGGCAGGATTTGCACTCCGGCCACCGTAAAACCCTTCATTCCGCAAAACGCAAAAACGCAAAAAAAATCTGAAAACCAACTCCGTGGGAGTACCTCCTGCGCAGCTTCCCTTCGCAGGGCAGCTCAACTGATGACAGGATTGGGGCAAAGCCTTTGGGACCCCCAATCTTTGATGATAGGAGGGAAACCACGGGGTAACATCCCTGGGTCAGATTGCGGGAGAGTGTGTCAGAGTGGTGCTGAGGTGTCGTCCACCAGACGGCGGTCTCCTTGGGTTAACCTGAGGCGGTCCCTTCGGGTGGGTGCCTGGAATGTCCTATCCCTAAGAGAGGATGACCACCTGTCTCTGTTATCATCTGAGCTCAAGCGTTTGGACATTGGGATTGCAGCTCTCTCTGAGGTTCGGAGACCGGATTGTGGAGAGATAATGGCGGGTGGTTACACCTACTATTGGTCTGGTCGCTCTGATGGTTACCATACCCAAGGAGTTGCTGTAGCTGTGTCCAATAAGCTGACCCCAATGATAATTGAGGTAACACCGGTCAACGAGCGTATTATGAGATTAAGGATTCGTCACTCCTTAGGTGTCATTTCCCTGGTCTCTGTTTATGCTCGGACTGAGGCGAGTGATCTCACCGTGAAGGATGCATTCTACGCCACACTCGAGTCTGTGGTTGATCAGTGCCCCAGACGAGATACACTTCTAGTCTTGGGGGATTTCAATGCATCGACTGGAACTGATAGGGATGGTTATGAGGTGTGTGTTGGTCCCCAATGGGTCAGGAACTATGAACCAGAATAGCACTAAGTTCCTTGACTTTGCAAGAAGTCATGGACTTAGGGTGGCTGGTTCATGGTTTCAGCGCCCACAAGCTCATCGCTGGACTTGGTATTCCAACGCTGGCGGTGTGGCAAAGGAGATTGACCATGTCCTCATTGACAGTCGTTGGAGGATGATCCAGAACTGCAGGGTCTACCGGAGTGCTCAGTTCCTCAATACTGACCACAGGCTTGTTGTAGCAACTCTAAAGCTGCACCTTAAATCCTGGAGAATGGTACAATCCCAGCCTAGGCTGGATGTTGCCAATCTCAGGGACGAGAGAGTAGCTGAGGAGTTTGCGAACAGGCTGAGTGGACACTTGGGGGGTCTGAGTGCCTTGAGGGGTCCTGAAGAGTTGTGGAGCGCCTTCAAGACCACCGTACTTGATGTTGCCGGTGGATGCCTTGGAGCTCACCGGAGGGCAAAGAAGAATTTTGTCTCTCAAGGGACACTGGATACCATTGACCAGAGTCGCAGGGCCAGGCTGAATGGCAGAGCTGAGTTGTTCAGGGAGCTGAGGCGTAAAACTGTACGTGCACTGAGGGTGGACAAGGAGGCCTATGTGCGAGGAATCTGTGAGGGGGTAGAGCATCACCTGTGGACAGGTGATGCTCGTCCCGCTTACAGGGGAATTCGCGCATTACGTTCATCCAAGCCCATCCCTCGGAGCACTGCAGTTCGAGCAGAGAGTGGTAGGCTCTTGACAGAAGAGTCTGAAGTGAAGGCCCGCTGGGCTGGTTACTTTGAGCGGTTGTACCAGGCTGATCCCCCAGCTGTCAAGTTGGACGTCAAGGGTGTTACAATCCCTGTTACTGACCCTCGAATCAACTGTGGTCCACCTTCGCTTGTGGAAACACGGGCTGCGGTGAACCAGTTGAAACGGGGCAAAGCTCCAGGGATCTGTGGCATCCATGCTGAACTTCTCAAGGCAGGTGGAAATGCTGCACTCGTGTCGTTGCATGCAGTTTTGTGCTCTGCCTGGAACACAGGCATCATCCCAACTGACTGGAAGAGGGGCCTTGTTGCCCCTCTTTGGAAAGGGAAGGGTGATCGCCAAGACTGCAACAACTACCGAGGGGTGACGCTGTTCTCAGTGCCGGGCAAGGTCTTTGCTCGGAAAATTCTTGATAGGGTTCGCCACCATCTGCTTGAGCACCAGCGTCCAGAGCTGTCAGGCTTTACACCAAAGAGGTCAACGATTGACCGTATCCTTGATCTTCGTGTCCTCACCGAACGCAGACGAGAGTTTCGGCAGGGGCTGCTTGCAGCCTATGTTGATCTCTGTAAAGCGTTTGATTCAGTGAATCGGGATGTCCTCTGGAGGATTCTTGGTCTTCGTGGGGTGCCACCAAAACTGATCGATCTGATGTCTGAACTCTACTCTGGTACTGAGAGTGCTGAGAAGTGTGGTGGTACCATCTCTGACTTATTTCCAGTTGTTACTGGAGTTCGTCAGGGATGTGTACTTACCCCCACACTTTTCAGCACTTGTATGGACTGGATTTTAGGGAGGATGTCGGAGAGATCAAGTTGCGGTGCATCGTTTGGCAATGTCAATATCTCGGACCTTGATTTTGCAGATGATGCAGCCATCTTTGCGGAGACTTTAGACATCCTCTTGGGGGCCCTCGAGGTGCTGAATGAGGAGTTGGAGCCGTTGGGATTACGGGTTTCTTGGGTCAAAACTAAGATCCAGGCTTTCGGTGACATCTTGGATGCTGCTGTCCTGTCTGTGTCTGTTTGTGGTGAGGATGTTGAGGTCGTGAAGAGATTCACTTACCTTGGCAGTGATATTCATGTCTCTGCTGGCTGCGAGTCAGAGGTCAATAGACGTCTGGGTCGGGCCTGGGGAGTCATGGATTCACTGGATCATGGGGTGTGGCGCTGCCGGTACCTGTGCGGGAGGACGAAAGTCTGAGTCTCCAGGTCCTTGGTACTTCCAGTCTTGCTCTATGGGTGCGAGACTTGGACTCTGACCAAGGATCTGAGACGGAGACTTAATTCCTTTGGTACCAGGTCTCTTCGGAGAATCCTTGGCTATCGCTGGTCGGATTTTGTGTCCAACGAGCGGTTGCTGAGAGAGACTCGGATGAGATTTGTTACCTGCAGAGTCCGTGAGCGTCAGTTGCGGCTGTATGGACATGTGGCTCATTTTCCTGACGCTAATCCTGCTCACCAGATTCTCTCAGCGAGGGAGTCTCATGAGTGGAGGAGGCCAGTGGGCCGACCACATGCCTCATGGTTGCAGCAGGTTGACCATCATCTCAAGGAGATGGGGATGGGCCTGGCATCTGCCTGGGGGATGGCCAGACGGAAGCCCCTGGAGTATCGGCGGAAAGTGGACGCAGCGACGTGCTGTTCTGGCACATGCTCCCATACCTGACCTGACCTGAACTTTGGACTAATTAGCACGACGTCGCGAATTCAAATGGCCATATCTCTAAAAGTATAACACCTAGAGAGCTGGTTTTGGTGTCATTTTAAAGGTATTTTCATGCCCTATGAATTTGTCTGGGCAACATTTTCCTACCTCCAACCACAAAAAAGTTATCACAAAATATAAACTTCAATCGTGAATCCCCCAAAAATGTATCCTTCAAATTTCCTCAAATTCATCCCAGAGGTACCTTATGATGTCAAGAAGCTTCCACATAAATTTTGTGATGGGCACTCCAATAGTTTCTGAGTATGAGCAATAATGTACATGTACGTATGGCATATAGGTTCGAAAATCAGCATTTGTAATGTATTATACAATCAATAAGTGAGTTCAAGTACACAGTGTTCACTAACCTGACTTAGGCTTTCAATTTCCTCTTCAATGCAGCAACAGCAGCACTTATTTCTTCCCCTCAGGCCCAGTTGAAAATGAAAGTATATGATACTTCAAAGCAATTGATGGTCGTTCCCTGTGTTCCATGTCATGGCTAGGTTAGAATGATTGTATAATACATTACAAATGCTGATTTTCGAACCTATATGCCATATGTACATGTACATTATTGCTCATATCTCAGAAACTATTGGAGTGCCCATCACAAAATTTATGTGGAAGCTTCTTGACATCATAAGGTACCTCTGGGATGAATTTGAGGAAATTTGAAGGATACATTGTTTGGGGATTCACGATTGAAGTTTATATTTTGTGATAACTTTTTTGTGGTTGGAGGTAGGAAAATGTTGCCCAGACAAATTCATAGGGCATGAAAATACCTTTAAAATGACACCAAAACCAGCTCTCTAGGTGTTATACTTTTAGAGATATGGCCATTTGAATTTGCGACGTCTTGCTAATTAGTCCAAAGTTCGTTAGTCTGTATCTCACTAATTAAGAGGCTGTTAGCAAAACTATTTGAGTTCTTGCCGTTTTTTCATGTGTCCCAATTGGTTCCCAAAGTTTTACAAAAATCTGAGAGATGACGGCAGATTCTTTGATGATTTGACATGGAATGACCCCTTGGCATTTTGGCGCCTCGGGTCCCGCTGCTCGGGCACCCGGTCCCACTTAACACGACACTGGCACGCCAGGCCCCTCTCCTCAGGTACCTGCATCCACTAATAAACTACTGTCCCCCTGGACCTACCTATGGCCTCACCTGGCCGACGAGCCCCCAGCGCCCGGAGTGCCTGCTTCATCCGAACACTACACTAACAAGCCACACCCCCAGCCGGTTCATTATCTCCTGCACCCACACACAAATTTTTTTTTTTAAAGTTTCCACCATCAGCACCAACCGCATAACGACATCCATGTGTAAATTTACCTCATCCCTCTATCTAACTATAAACTCACCCCCGGGTTTACTTGGGTGGGATCCACTCCCCCCCATTCAATCCTTCACGCCACGCATTCCATTACTCACACTCATGCCGGCCATTGCCCTGCCCTCACACTCATAATTCATCTCCCACACACAAACACATTTCCACTCACTGACACAGCATCACCTAACTAATTTCCCCGAACTAACTCGTGCACCCTCGTCTTCCCTTTTCTACACACATTCCATTTAACTCCACCGCTAAGCCACGTCCCCACGACATGTTCCATGTCTGTCCATGTCTTTAATCCATTTCTAAATTCTAACAAATTTCCCCTAATTGATGTTCCCGGGCCCCATGGAGGACTGCTCGTAATGCACCCATGAGGCCAGTCTATCTAACGCTAAACCCTTCCCATAACTAATGCTCCTTTGCCCCGGGCGATGATGTACGCTACATCCTGGCCGGGCTTCGTGTACTCGTGGTAAGGCTTGGCGGCCCTTGCACCTCCAGAGCAGTGGTCGACAGCACACTCGCCCCTTCGGTTTGGCCGATCCATGAGGGCGTAATCGCATCAATATTTGCACTGGCTTTTGGGCAATTTCCCACATGGTCCTCCGTGTTTCACACAGCCGCCATTCGTGCCGCGAGATTCCCGCTGACGTCACTCGCACACGGCCTGCCATGCGAGCCCGGCGGTGACTTTGACAGTTCAGTTCGTGCCGCGTGGTTCGCGAGAGCCACTCGTGTCGCGTAGCACGTGGGGCCCTGTCCACGGACTCACGTGGGGAAATATTTTTTCCGAATTCATTCAATCCCTCAATTTGCTTCCATTTTAGCCGTCCGCACTCTGATATTGTACCCGGCGCAGATCGTTTCAACGCCGGCTCCCCTGAAAATATTAACACATCACACCACCGTCCATGCTTGGGCGGTTTGCAAAGCACTGACCACGCACACTCCCGTACCTCGTACGCAAAGACCCGTGGAGCCAGCGCCATTTCCAATACAACTCTGTCCCGCTCAGGAGGCTCGCCCCTCCGGTCCACGACACCAACCACTACTCCCATCAGGGTCGATCCGTGTCCCACTCTTTCATGTGCACTCATCCACGTTATGTTACATGCACTCTGCACATACTCCGGCACATTGGGCACTCCAAGAAACCCCGGGTCCTTTATTCCCCTCCAAGCTCGACACACACCCAATCGCATCATGCACGTGCACGGTCTCGCCCTGACTCACTTTCATTGTACTCAACTCCTCCCGTTCTTCGAGCACTCTGTCACGCTGTAAATATAACACGTCCTTGCATTCAATAATTTCCTCCTTTACTCCCCACCTGTTTTGCTTTGATTTCAGTTCTCTCCTTCCTTACTTCATGCACCTCCTCTTTTACCTTTGTAAATTCCCGATGCGCCCCTTGTATTTCCCCCTCTAACGTAAACCTTCGTTGTTTCTATTTGTTTTCATTTCCCGTTCCTTTGTTCCCATCGTCCGTGTCACCTCCTCTACTCTCTTCGTCAGTTCCTCGTGTACCATTTTACATTCTTTTTTAATTGCAGTCATCTCTCTTGTCGTCTCCTTCTCGGCGGCCCTTAACTCTTTTATTGCCCCTGTGTTGTCCTCCATTTGTTCCTTCAACTCATTCTGTCCTATCGTCAGTCCTTCCACCTCCTTCGTTATGTTCCCAATCTCCCCCATCAGTCTGGCCTCGCTCTCCCTTATCTCTTCCCGGACACCGATCCGATACTCCCTTACCTCCTCTCGTACCACCGCCATTTCTCTGCCCATCGCTTCACTCATCTCCATTTTTATTTCATCGCTCATCACGTCAATTTTTCTGCTGTTTTCGTCCATTTTTCTGCTCATCGCTTCCATTCTGATGTTGTTTTCTTCTCATCCTGTCAATTTTTCTGTTGTTTTCTTCCATTTCTCTGTACCTCGTGTCCATTCTGATGTTGGTTTCTTCTCTCATCCTGTCCATTTTTCTGTTGTTTTCTTCCATTGTCATTTTCATTTGTGCCATTAATTGCCTCATGAACAACATCATGTCATTCTCGGGCTGCACTGGTGGCGATAACCCGGCGTTCTGCACTATCAGCGCTGCATTTCCCTGAAGCCGAGGGTGGGGGTTATTTTCCATCTCTCCCATTGCTTCCTCTTCACCCTCCATTGTGACTTCATGCGGGTCCTGGGTCAATTCCGTATCCATATTTACATCATCTACATGGCCCACCGGAACCTGCCCGTGTTGGTCCGCCATTGTCCGTCCCAATAAATTTAACTAAAATTTTGTCGAACCGCTCTGAATTTTGAGGTGCGTGAAGCGCACCACAGGTCGACTACCTGACACCAATTTATTGATCAAGGAGGGTTTGAAAAATCTCCCACTCCTGGACATCAGTTGTTGTGGCCACGGGTACCGAGACACCAGTTTGTCACCCCCGTCTAAAAAGTAACGGGACTGAGCCTGCTGTATATGCTCCACTTACACAACTTGAATGAACGGGTTGCATCAGTCTTTCGCAACATTCCAGAAATAAATAAATATATATATACATATATATATATATATATATATATATATATATATATATATATATATATATATATATATATATATATATATATATATATATATATATATATACATATATATATACACACACACACACACAAGCCTGGTGTTGGCTTAGTGGTTAGAGTGGTGGCTTGGGATCCCAGGGTCCTGAGTTCAAGCCCCGTTGGCTGCTGAATTAACACCAGGGGGTTGACTCAGCCTGTCATCCTTCCGAGGTCGGTGCAATGAGTACCAGTGTACTGGTCCCGGTGTATGCCGCGGTAAGAATAGGTGTACCATATCCCTGTGTGTCGTAAGAGGTGACCAGGGTTGGCGTCAGTAAGGGCATCCGGCCATAAAACATTGCCTCAAGAAAAAGCCCAACCCCTGCACAGCAGGGAAAAATGGCTGTAAAACGGTTATATATATATATATATATATATATATATATATATATATATATATATATATATATATATATATATATATATATAAATAATACATATACACACACACATATGATTGGTGATGGTCGACTGCGCTAGGTGTGATTTTTAACAGGGCATGCTTTACACGTTGGCTAGTTTGAGTCGTCGTGCTATGAGTCGTGAGCAGAGAGCCAATCTGAAGTTTCTTGCCAAGCTTGGCAAAACACCTTCCGAATGTTTCGAAAAGCTGCAGAAAGTCTACGGGGAAGAAACAATGTCACATACACGTGCATTTGAATGGCACAAGCGGTTCAAAGAGGGACAGGAGGAGGTTGAAGACGATCCACGGTCTGGAAGGCCTTCAACGAGCAGAACGGTGGACAACATCGAGCGTGTAAAGCAGATGGTGCACGTCGATTGTCGACTCATGGTGAGGATGATTGCTGAGGACCTTTGCATCACAAGGACACTGTCTGGAGCATCATCACTGAAAATCTCGAAATGGGCAAGGTGTGCGCAAAGATGGTCCCCAAGCTGTTGTCCAAGGACCAGAAACAGCAGAGTCACTGTCTGTCAAGACATTATCGAGCGCCTCAAGGACGATCCAGACCTGATCGGGAGAGTCATTACTGGCGATGAATCATGGATATTCGAATACATGCTGGGTATTCCACCATGACAATGCCCCTGCTCACAATGCCCTGAACATCCGACAGTTTCTGGCAGAGAGGAACGTGCCAACTCTGGAGCAGCCCCCGTATTCGCCAGACTTGGCCCCTTGTGATTTTTTCCTATTCCCCAAGCTCAAGGGGGTGCTGAAGGGGACCCAATTTACTGATGTGGAGGCCATCAAAAAGGCCGTGAAGACGGAGCTCCGGAGGATTCCATAAGAAGCCTTCCGGGGTGCATCGAAGTGTGGAAGAAGAGGATGGACAAGTGTGTGAGACTGGAGGGAAACTATTTTGAAGGGGACAAGCTGTGATTTCAATATATTTTTTGGAATAAAATTTCTGTGGTCAGTCCCGTTACTTTTTTGACGGACCTCGTATATACATATATGTATATACATATATATATATATATATATATATATATATATATATATAGCTCTCTATATATACATATAGACCTGTATATATATATATATATATATATATATATATATATATATATATATATATATATATATATATATATATATATATATATATATATACATACATACATACATATACACATCTATATATATATATATATATATATATATATATATATATATATATATATTTTGTCGTTCGTCTTCCGGCTGCTCCCGTTAGGGGTCGCCACAGCGGATCATCTGTTATGATCCGCATACTGATTTGGCATAGGTTTTATGCCGGATGCCTTTCCTGACAACCCTGGTCGACTGTTACGGCACAGGGATAAGGATTGTGTTTCGCCATGATTCCGGGCTGCCCTACACCCTCTCATAGCGCGGCCCAGTGCAGAGCTACCGTCCTCAAGCGATCCTCCAACCCAAGCCTTCGAGTAGCCGGATTGCAGGCGCACGCCACTACGCCCGATATATATATATATATATATATATATATATATATATATATATATATATATATATATATATATATATATATATATATATATATATATATATATGTATACATTGTTGCGGCCCAGCAGTCAGGTGAGAAGCCCACCAGGGGGGAAGTTATCTCGGGTTCCCACCAGATTCCCGGGAATTGCAGGCCGTCACACATGGATGATTCCGTGATGTGATGGGTCGCTAACTGACTGTGAACGCCAATAACTCAACCACGTGACCTAGGATCCTCCAGTCTCTGGGTTACTCGGGTTACCTAATTCATCATATGACCTAATTACCAGAGGACACGCCCTTGGTATGCCTTGTCCGAACCAGATCACTTTACCGGATCAGATGCAGCCGAGCGACACTGCCAAGGACGTACCGGCTAAGCTAAAAGGAACGGATCATTCGGAATAAAGTCCCGGCTAAGTTAGAATACAGACCATGATGGATCAATGAAAGAACAGACAAAAAGATGCTGGGAACATCTCCACAAAGGATTTATTCCGGGCAGGCGAGGAAGGTTATGTGGCACAGTGAATGTCGTTTATTGCTGTCTGTACCAGGGATAGGAAGAAATGTGAGAGGTGCAGCAATATACAAGAAACTTACAAAAGCAGACAGAGCAGAGTTATCCCGATATAATTCTTATACAATCTTAACTTAAGCAAGGACAGGCGCCAGGCCACACGCGCACCCTGATGAAAAGGAGTTAATGAAGAGAGAAAGGAGAGGAGATGAGGCTAATGGTCTCTCAATACCTTTCACGATTGCCCGACCGCACCACCAATACGTTTTGGGGGGATGCTCCGATGGGCAATACCTCCCTGACAGCTGGCGCGTCGTCTGTTGCTTCGTGGCACTTCGTGCAGCTGGCGTCGGTCCAGAGAATGAGACACGACCGTTGGGCGAGAAGTGAGGGACTTGGGTGGAGTCAGACGACGAGGTGGTGAAGAAGGCGGAGTCAGCAGGAGAATTGGTAAAGAAGGGCAAAGAAGGGCAGAGTCAAAAGTGAGTAGATCGAGAGACGACGAGGCGGTGAAGAAGGTGGAGTCAGCAGGAGAATTGGTAAAGAAGGGCAAAGAAGGGCAGAGTCAAAAGTGAGTAGGTCGAGAGACGACGAGGCGGTGAAGAAGGCGGAGTCAGCAGGTGAATTGGTAAAGAAGGACAAAGAAGGGCAGAGTCAACAGCGAGTGGGTGGAGAGAGACGACGAAGCGGTGAAGAAGGCAGAGTCAGCAGGCAAATGGGTAGGTTGTCAATCCCAAGCCAGACAGAACGAGCCGACAGGAATGAAGACAGGACCGATGGGCAGGAACGACGAGCAAGAACGTCAACACACACGGCTCCATGACCCGTCCTTCCATCGACCCCGTGGTGAGGGGTGGGAGCGACAACCCGAAGCGATGTCGTCACCTGAATTGGGCGCTCTGGTTGGGCCCCGGCCACTGTGCGGCCCAGCCGTGCTGGCCGGAAATGGCTCCACTCCACTTCCGGCAAGATGGTTTCAAGCTGCGGAATCGTCTCGCTCCGAACCCCATGACATGAATCGCCTTGGACCGAACCCCGTGACATGAATCGCCTTGGACCGAACCCCGTGACATGAATCGCCTTGGACCGAACCCCGTGACATGAATCGCTTTAAACCGAACGCCGTGCCATGCCCCGGCGACCCGCGGTTGGCAATGGTCAATGTGCCTGCTCCGTGGTGTGCCATGTGGCCCGTGTGATCCAGGATCACAGCATGCCTCTGCCTGGTAGCAGCTGCAGAGGTGGAGGTGCAGGAGGATGTCTGCCATCCACGGGAGACAGTTGTGGCCATCATGATGAGCGAAGACCTACAGTAAGATGTTATTGTATTGTAACCCCATGTGCAGACCTGACCAAAGATGTGTGTTATTCGTTCCCCGTTCTGTACGATGATAAAGTATCACGGCTGCGCGCGACTCCGCCATTGTACACATGGTCAGCGCGCGGGTCTGTCGGCCATCGAACATGCCCTGTACAGTGCGCGCGGGTCCGCCCACCATCGAGCATGGTGTTCGCGGTTATCAGAGGCGGTGGGATGCATGGTGCCAGCCATGATCTGTGACAGGGAATTGAGGGAAAGGATTGGATATAATTATTAACGGAGAGTTTGGAAATGGGTTGGAAAGGGCGCGGTTGGAAATTACCGCTGCACGTGCGTTTGGCAGGCTGCGGTTTCTGCAGAGGGTTGTCCGGCTTAATGTCTGCTTGGCCTTCGCCGAGGACCCATCTCACAGCGAAGAGAGCACGTGGCTGGGATTTACCTCAGGAATAAGAGTGGAAGAGTTGAAAAAAAGAATAGGAATGAGTGCAGATATTTAATCAGACCGAGTTATGAAGTTTACACAATGCATTGTCTTGTTGTCCCGCTCGACAAAAGGGAAGGGTCTGTCTGAACGTATATTAATGGAATAACTGTCTACGGACCGCTGTATGATGGTTGCTCTCGCTTTGGAGGGATGCGGTTTGCAGAACCGAAACACGAAAAAGATTAAATATATATATATATATATATATATATATAAAAAAAAATATATATATATATATATATATATATATATATATATATATATATATATATATATATATATATATATATATATATATATATATATATATATATATATATATATATATATATACTTATATCACTGACTGCTTTTAACCTATGTTGTTGTGTCATATTGTGGGAATTACATATAGATTTTTTTTTTTCCAATGTACTCCTCTTCCAACTTATTAGGGGTGAGGTCCAATGGCACCAAGCTTCTGCCATGACTTGACCACGATACTCCTGCACCTCACTCCACTCTTCAAGCACCCTCCCTTACGGATATTCCTCCCCACACAATCTTCCCATCTCAACCACAGTCTGCCTCTTTTCCTCCTACTTTGCTCCCTCAATCCATCCGCTCTCTTTGCCATTCTCTCTTCCCCCATCTGCACCAAGTGTCCAGCCCATATCAGCCAGCATTTCACCAATATCCATCGTTGAATGCTTACCAGCTCCATTAAATCATTTTTCTAAATGCTTTTTGCCTGAATTTTATGAAAATCATGTTTGGCATTTTTTTATTGGAAGTGATCTTGGATCATTGGCAGTCATTTTGAATTTTAGCATTCAACGCTATAGGAATTTTGGTATTTTTGTCCATTTGTCGTCTTTTTTTAGTTTCATTCTGGGATATTCAAGTACCTAAATGTAGTTGCACATGTTCAGTGTACATTATAAAACCTTATTGTCATATATGATAGTCTATAGTAAAATAAAAGCTCCAAAGATAAATAATTTGTCTCTACTTTCAGACGATGATATCTAATGATGAAGGCCTTCCTGGTAAATAGAAAAAGGTGGAGACTAACTTTGAGTTGTGCCTCAAGTGCAAGTCAGTGAAGACTCAGTGTTAAATCAACAAAAGCATACTTCATATGAACATTTTCTCACATGTATCCATCAGCGAGCCAAATTTGGAAAGCCAGAGTTTGTTTCTATTCTTGAACACCTCATGGTCTGACACAAGAAAATCTTGGAGAAAAACAACCTGAATGGCACGATAATTGTTATGCTGATACAGCAAACAATCCGAACATTAACCGGGCCAAGTTACATTCTACTAAAGCAATCTCCCAAAGTGATTCTGCTCCACTGATGAAAAGGAAAGGATGGCTATCATTTCAAACATGCTCAATGAGAAGAGCACTCAGTCAAGCGCATACCTCCGCCACGTAATGCCTGATCCACGAGAACATATCGGGCCCAATACATTTTTGAAATATCATGCTGTATATCATTTTGAGCGCTATCTCTCAATGGTGAAGAATCACTTTCAAAGAAATTAGAGTAGTCGGATCCAGATCTTCATCAAAATCGAACCAATTCGTCATTGTCACACACCCACCCTGTCCACCAAGTTTCATCCAAATCCGTGCACAACTTTTTGAGATATCCTGTACACAGACAAACAGACAGAAAGGGGTGAAAACATAACTTCCTTCACCTTCGATGGCAGAGGTAACAACAGTATCAGACAATCAAATGCCTTCATCGAGTAAAATAACACGCTCACATTTTCCTCTCCAACATAAAGAATGCTTCTTCTGCCAGGTTGAACAAAGTGGAACTCTTCATATGTGTACGAGTAGAAACATAGAAACATTGCCATTAAAATCACTGAGATTGTCAAGCACAGTGACAATGACCGATGAAAAGTAAGCTTTCAGTCAACCAATTTATTCATTTATTCATACGCAGCCTCCGGCTGCTTGGCTGCATCATTTTCTGGGGGCATGGCTGTGTCGCTGATACAATGCCCCGTTACCAGAACACTGGAACTCATTCATTTCACCGACCTCAGAAGGACGACAGTCTGAGTCAACCCACCTGGTGTTGATCCAACAGCATGACGGCCTTGATCGCAAGTCTCATAGTTCTTAAGCCAGCCACCTTAACAGTCAAGCCAACACCTCGCTTAAAGTGAATTGATCAGTGAGGCAGATGCCTTGTCACGAGATATGTCCATTGGTGCAGAAATGCAGTTTTACAGTGGATTTCAGGAAAATATTGATTCTGGAGAATTTGTTCCCTCTGATGAAGAAGAGAAAGACTGTGGGAGTATTACGAAGGAACACATTTTGGAGTGCGTTTCAGTAACCGATCGTACCTTGAAGTACAAGATCATATACACGGTGTGGAATTTACTCGTCCAAGTGATCCCTCAAAGCCAGCTTTTATTCCTGCCACTGCAGCTCGTGATGCAGCACAGAAGAGTGGGAAAGAAGATGGTGCTGCTATTTTCCAGTGTGCTGAAATCATAAGAGAAGCTACAGAGGCAGCACAATCACGTTGTAAGGTCCCTTAAAAGGTACACATTGCACTGTATTCCTGATGAGCTCCTGTTACTCCTGAAATGGGTTGTTCAGGGACACAATATTACTCCAACAGAAGTTCGCACAGAGGAAATGCGACATTCTTGTAGCAATTTAGCTTAACAGATAATCCAAGCGCACAAGTCTGGTGGAGATAGACCCTGAAGGAGATATAAAATTGCATTCACACCAGCCAGAGTTGGTTATTCCTGAAACTGATCATGCTTGTATTCTCTTTGATGGTGTGGCACTTGTCCATGAAACGGTTATTTTCAAGGATGAAATAAAAAAAAAACTGCAAGGACTTGGCTGCTCATGTCATCCTTTCTATTAACAGCAAAGGTCAGGGTTATGCCAGCGTCATTGTAGTATTTGATAACTACAGTGTCACGTCGTTGAAGGAGAGCACAAGGATGTTTCGTCAAGGATGTAAACAGATTTCTTAGCAGCACCAAACCAAAAGATCTCCTGACAGTTAACCTGGCTGAGAAAGTTGTTCAGAATTGCAAGTCAGCTCGCTGTCACGACAGTCACACAAATGGGGTTGTTGTCAAGTCAGGCTGAATCAAAAGTACGTCGACTCATTTTGGAAAGCTCTCAGGCAGAAGCAGATACACCTATCACATTGTGTGCTGCTGAAATGCACAAAACTGGAAAAACAAGTTCACGTCTATGCATCAGATAAAGATGTGTTAGTTCTTGCCTTATCGGTAATGCCAACACGAGCCGATCAAACAGATCATCATGATGGGAACAGGTTCAAATTGTCAGCATGTGCATCTGAAACCACTGTATCATGCCTTTGGTGAAACCTGTATTAAGGGATTAAGAGGTTTTCATGCGATTAGTGGCTGCGACACAACTGGTCGTATTTCTGGAAGTGGCAAGAATGCCTGGTGGAATACAATTGTCTCAGGGAGTGACAGTGCTCTACATTAGGGATTGGTGTGGAACAAGACAATTAAAATACACAATTTCAGTGAACTTGTGTGTGTATATATATATGTTTTAATAAATTCCTATATGCAATGTCCTATTATGTACTCAATTATTGCTTATAAATTTATATTATACAATGGTGATAGCATATTTTACTTTGTATGTCTCAATTACAACGTTATACAGGGAACAGGTGTCATTTCAAAACAGCTGCCAGTAGCTAAAGATGGCAACAGGAAAAAAACCAAAAACAGTCAAACACAAGTTTTGTTTACTTTTGACCACAAGTTAACTAAAAATCCACATTGGCAAGAATCCCACTGAAATTCCCATGAGACCCTATTTGATAACAATTAACAAATAGTCTGTGTTGTTGTTGCTGATGTTGTCATGAAACAATTTTACTGATGTAGTTACACATACACACACACACACACACACACACACACACACACACACACACACACACACACACACACACACACACACACACACACACACACACACACACACACACACACACACACCTCTGGAAATCTCAACTGCAGAAAAGGCTCATTTGGGGCAGAAAATGAATCGTAAGCACAGAATACAAAAAGACAGCCAAGCCCAGCTTCAGGCAATTCCATGTGCACATAATTAGCAAGATGATCAGCAAATAGTTGTTAAAACATGCTTTTGAAAGGTCACTCTGGTACAAATAATAGAGAACATCCCACAGCACAACATAATGCCAATTTGAAAACAATGCAGACCGACCTGTTAGGGCTGCGCTGAAATGAGGGCAAAAAAACAAATACGCACGGAGGTGTCCTCCTTATTAAGGTGTTGTTTCTCAACAGAAACAACAATACAATACACCAACAAACAATGCACTGACAAACTAAAATAAAATATAAAATTGGGGTTTATTCCCACCTGACCGATCAAAAAGGGAAGATAAAAATGTGATGCTGTAAACAAGCTATGATAAAAACAACAACCATGGACACGAATATAACACCAACCATGGACACGAATACAACAACAATCACGGACACGAATATAACACCAACCATGGACACGAATACAACAACAATCATGGACACGAATATAACACCAACCATGGACACGAATACAACAACAACCATGGACACGAATATAACACCAACCATGGACACGAATATAACACCAACCACGGACACGAATATAACACCAACCACGGACACGAATATAACACCAACCATGGACACGAATATAACACCAACCAGGGACACGAATATAACACCAATCATGGACACGAATACAACAACAATCATGGACACGAATATAACACCAACCATGGACACGAATATAACACCAACCACGGACACGAATATAACACCAACCACGGACACGAATATAACACCAACCACGGACACGAATATAACACCAACCATGGACACGAATATAACACCAATCATGGACACGAATATAACACCAACCATGGACACGAATACAACACCAACCACGGACACGAATACAACAACAATCATGGACACGAATATAACAACAATCACGGACACGAATATAACACCAACCATGGACACGAATATAACACCAACCACGGACACGAATATAACACCAACCAGGGACACGAATACAACACCAACCACGGACACGAATACAACACCAACCACGGACATGAAAACAACACCAACCACGGACAGGAATACAACACCAACCATGGACACGAATACAACAACAATCATGGACACGAATATAACACCAACCATGGACACGAATATAACAACCATGGACACGAATACAACAACAACCATGGACACGAATATAACACCAACCACGGACACGAATACAACAACAACCATGGACACGAATACAACACCAACCACGGACACGAATATAACACCAACCACGGACACGAATATAACACCAACCATGGACACGAATATAACAACAATCATGAACACGAATACAACAACAATCACGGACACGAATATAACACCAACCATGGACACGAATATAACACCAACCAGGGACACGAATATAACACCAACCACGGACACGAATACAACACCAACCACAGACACGAATATAACACCAACCACGGACACGAATACAACACCAACCACGGACACGAATACAACACCAACCACGGACACAAATACAACACCAACCACGGACACTAATACAACAACAACCATGGACACGAATATAACAGCAACCACGGACACGAATATCACACCAACCACGGACACGAATACAACACCAACCACGGACAGGAATACAACACCAACCACGGACACGAATACAACAACAACCACGGACACGAATACAACACCAACCACGGACACGAATATCACACCAACCACGGACACGAATATAATACCAACCACGGACACGAATATAACACCAACCACGGACACGAATATAACACCAACCACGGACACGAATATAACACCAACCACGGACACGAATACAACACCAACCACGGACACGAATACAACACCAACCACGGACACGAATACAACACCAACCACGGACACGAATACAACACCAACCACGGACACGAATACAACACCAACCAGGGACACGAATATAACACCAACCATGGACACGAATATAACACCAACCACGGACACCAATATAACACCAACCACGGACACCAATATAACACCAACCACGGACACCAATATAACACCAACCACGGACACCAATATAACACCAACCACGGACACGAATATAACACCAATATAACACTAACCACGGACACCAATATAACAGCAAACACGGTGTATGACGATCTATCAGGGGTACATGGTGTATGACGATCTATCAGGGGTACACGGTGTATGATGATCTATCAGGGGTACACGGTGTATGAAGATCTATCAGGGGTACATGGTGTATGACGATCTATCAAGAATGCAGTTGGGATCCTACACCCACTGAGGAATGGGGTTGGGATCATTTAAAATTACCTTTCACATAACTACAAAGGCTGAGGCACCACAGGGAGATTAAAAATAAAAAAGTAAGTCCAGATGTCCAACTTTTAATGCCCCTACTGACGAAGTCGCAAGAAGCATGATGTTGTCGGGTGTCCGTCCATCCATACATCCATACCTCCATATATACGTCCATGCAAATCAACTCTGCCACCAAAGTTGAAGGAGGTTATGTTTTCACCCCTCTCTGTCTGTTTTTCTGTGTGCAGGATATCTCAAAAAGTTGTGGACAGATCCGAATGAAATTTGGTGGACAGGTTGGGTGTGTGACAAGGCCGACCTGATTAGATTTTGGTGAAGATCCAGATCCGAATACTAGAATTTTTAAAGTAATCCTTTACCATTGAGAGATCGTGCCAAAATGATATATATATATATATATATATATATATATATATATATATATATATATATATATATATATATATATATATATATATATATCACGATATCTCAAAAAGTTGTGACGGATTCGGACGAAATTTGGTAGACACGTGGTGTGTGTGACATGGAAGAATCGCTTCAATTTTGGTGAAGATCCAAATCCAGATCCGAGAATTTTTTTAAGTGATTCTTCACCATTGATAGATCGGGCTAAACACATATACAGCGCGATATCTCAAAAAGTCATGGACAGATTCGCATGAAACTTGGTGGACAGGTTGAGTGTGTGACCCCTTCAAACTGATTCGATTTTGGTCAAGATCTGAATCCGGATCTGGATATGAGAATTATTTAATTTTCAGTTTTAAAGCGAATCTTCACCATTGAGAGACATAACAGGGCCAAAAACGATGTATAGCATGATATTTTAAAAATGTATCGGCCCGATATGTTCTCGTGGATCAGGCATTACGTGGCGGAGGTATAGACCGGGAGCCCGAGGCCCTGAGCTCAAACGAACGAGGTACTAATATCTGAGCACAGGGGCATGAATGGAGTATCAAAGGACATATATAAAATTATTTCTGCCGGGTACCACCCTCTGCGTAAGGACCCTGGTGACCCTCCAAAGGGGTCCTTAAAATTGGCTAAATCAAACATTGGAAGTACCAGTTGGTATCACTTCCATATGATGCATATGACCAACCTTACAACAAAACCACATGTGACAGACATGCCTACTACTGCAAAAGGCCCCCCAGAAGCCCCAACAAGGGCCCCCAAAAAAGGGGCTAGCTCAAACATTGGAGGTACTAGGTAAAACCAGTTTTAAAGTCATATATACATCCCAGAGTGTAAAATGTCCATTACCAGACAAATTGTCTGCTGCATTGGCCCTACCAGAACCCCCAAAAGTAAGCCCTTGAGACCCTTGATACAACTGGTCAAGCTCAAACATTGGAGGTACTAGATAAAACCAGGTTTAAATTCATATATACATCCCACAGAGTGTAAAATGGCCATTACCAGACAAATTGTCTGCTGCATTGGCTCTACCAGAACCCCCAAAAGTGAGCTCTAAAAATGGCAAAACATTACAGTCGATCAAAAATACACAATTGGCATAATTTTACATATTATGCCGGCACACTATTACCAGAGGAAACATTGATGTTTAACAATTTAACAAAAGAACTACAAAATACTCATAAGCCTACTGGTATCACACTATGAACCAGTAAACTCGGAAAAACTACAGGCTCATATTGTACTGAAACACTCGGAAATATACGAAGACATAAATAGTTCTAATGTTTCCTAACCTCTCCAAATTCAGAAATCTTTGGAAGTAATAACAGTTCTAATGTTCCCTGACCTCTCCTAATACAACATCTCCGAACTCAGAAAATAATGTTCGGAGAAATTAGGAAACATTAGAACTATTTATGTCTTTGCTATGTACGATCATTAGAACTATATCGCCTACAGTCTTTACAAGAAACAACATCTATTAACTAGAATTAGGGTTAATGGAACTAAAGTATCCTTCAAACAAGAAAGCATGGTGATCCTGCAGTGAATTGGTCAATCTGGAATGACTAATTGAATGTCTGACAATCAAAGTGTAATGAAACTGTATGTCAATTAAAAACATGCACCTCAAGCAGATCATCAAATGTGATATTTTTTTCACCATTTTGTTCTACCAAATGGATCTTTATTCCACTCGTTTTGAATGTTCAGAAAATTCAGTTTCCTTAATTCATGTTAAATCAATAATATCGAATAGATACTCGTGAATATTTCAGAACAAATACTTGGACAAGATGGATACTTAGGTTCTATTTTTTTATTCAGAATACAATGATTTTGAGCGAAAACTTCTTTAAAGAGCAACGAGGAGCTGTGACTTAAAATACATACATACATATATATATATATATATATATATATATATATATATATATATATATATATATATATATATATATATATATATATATATATATATATATATATATATATATATATATATATATATATATATATATATATATATATATATATGTATATATATATATATATATATTCTTGCCAAATCCACACACTTTTCTGCATGATCATGTTTCTCTGAATTTTGTATTGTTCCATGTTTTTTCCCCCTTACACTGTGGTATTGCTCTTCTTTCATTTTTTCTTCCCACCTTTCCTTATCTTCGGGGGCTCCAAATACTGACAATCGGACTTCCGGTTCTGGGTTTGGAGCATCGGCAGATCTCCTTCAGGGCTCTCTGCTGTCGATCTCAAAGTTAAGTTTCCGGTCGTTATCTGTCCCGTTTCAACTGTTTATTTTCTCACCTACATGTTACTGTGTGTTCCTAGTTCGGTTTTGTTTCAAAAATCATGTTATTTTGTGAGTTTTCGTCGACTTTGTCTTACCGAGTGCTTGAGGCCTACCCATCGTCCCCCTCGGTGTACTATCGTGTTTATTTGTATTTTCTCCCCATTACCTTCAATTTCTATCTTCCCCACTTTCCCAATGTCCCCCATCCCTCCAAACTCAACACTTTCTTGTCTTAAATCAAAAAACTACCTTTCTCCTTCCACACTCACAAGTCTCGATTCTTCTTCTTCTTCTTCCTCCTGCCGGCACACCATCTTTATTCTACTAAGCTGACCCTCTCTCGCCGTTACGTTTACGATTTCTTCCGATCTACAACCTTCCATTCCCGAATCTTACCTGTTCTTCAAAAATAAATCAAAAAAATAATAATCTTCCTTGTATCCTTTCGATTTCTACACTTCCTATATCCACGTCTGTCTGTCTCTGTCTCTGTCTCTGTCTCTCTCTCTCCATCGGCCCAGCAGCTTTACACTGCGTTTACTGTCCAAATTCACCATACACTTCCACGATTTTACTTCAACCTTCCCTTTTCCAAATGCAACACAATCCTTATTTAGAATAAATATTTTCACTTTTGACAATACACCTCCAAGAGCCAAGTGCTTCTCCCATAACCAAGTGATCTGTTTACACCCCCTGCGTTTATCGATCCAATTTCACCATTCACCTCACAATTTTTTCTACAACACTTCCATAACCGAAACTGATGAAAACTCTCTCAAACAATAACAATAATAATATTAATAAAAAGAATAAAAACGATCTCTTATAATGCTTCATCTTCCTCTTTCACACATGTGGTGCTCTTTACTGTATCATAATGCACTACTCTTCTACTATTTAAACAGACTGCTCTCAATTCGACCTCTCCTTCATACCTTGCATAAAAAAATCCAACTGTTACAGCGTTTCTTCTCTCCATTCTCTGAATTCGCCTTTATTGCATCCCTCAAGAAATGTGTTTAATCGCATCTCTAACCTACAACTTAAAAAAACCCCAGTTTGCTATGAATGTTCACTTTCCATCAACCATTCTTTTTTTCCAACTTCAGTTCCAACTCACTCCTCTCACCCCTCAATCTCAAAGCAACCATCCCACTCTTCTCCCTCCAAGCCTCCCTCTTACCTCTCTCAAAAACTCCCCCCTCACCTTTCTCCCACCATTCATCCCTCTCATAGTTTCCTCCCCCCTCTCATCCACAAAGCTGCCTCCTTCCACTGACCTCTCACCTCCATCTCTTCACTCCACCTCCTCAATTCCTCAACTGCCTTCTTCCCCCTCTCCCCCCAGCACCACAAAGCCTTTTCTCCTCCTCATCCGGCCCCCTCCACCAGCTATTCTGCAATCCCCCACACTCTTTCAACAACCATCCTTACCCCCCCCTTGGCCCTTGTCCCATCCTCCCACTCCCCTCCCACCCCCTGCACCCAAAACCTCCTCCCCTACCTCTTCATTAACAGTGTGGACCTCAAATATCCGGGGCCTTCGCTCAAACCTTTCACATCTTTCCATACAGGTTTCCACTGAAAAACCAGACGTAATCTACCTAACAGAAACTTTCCTCCCCCAAGACGTGTCTGACTCCCAAGTATCTATCCCT
This sequence comes from Eptatretus burgeri, assembly GCF_056783735.1. Taxonomy (NCBI): domain Eukaryota; kingdom Metazoa; phylum Chordata; class Myxini; order Myxiniformes; family Myxinidae; genus Eptatretus; species Eptatretus burgeri. The sequence continues at coordinate 44,660,922 of NC_140978.1, read as the reverse complement.
GGTTACTCCCTCTTCCGGGATGACAGACCTGAGCCTCGTCCTGGTGAAGGAGTTGCTTTCTTCGTCAAAGACTATTTCTCACTCTCCATGCACTGCCCTCACTCCCCCACACTACAAGGAATACCTCTGGCTACGGCTTCCCTCCACTCTCACCTCATGTTTATATGTGTACTGTAACGTCCACCGAACAGTGATGACTCCATTTATACCTCACTATCCGAAAACATGGATCAACTTCTATCATCTCATCCAAACCCTCTCTTCCTCATATGTGGTGACTTCAATTGTCATCATGCCAGTTGGCTCGGTGTATGGAAACCTCTCTCACCTATCATGGCACTTCAGCAAAAGCTTTCTGCGACTCATTGGGACTGACTCAATCAGTCAAATTCCCGACCCGGATCTCAACCAATGGAACTCCATCTCTTCTGGATCTGATTTTGACAAATTTCCCTGACAATATCTGCTGCTCTTCCTCCGGACCAATCGATTCTTCTGACCACGTCCTTGTCAAAGTGGATATCTCTCTGGCTATTATCAGAGAACCACCTCACCGCCGTCGAGTCTGGCATTTCACTCAAGCCGACTGGCAGGGTCTCCAAGCAGCCATCAAACTTATAGACTGGTCTTCTATCACGATTTTCTCCAACATCAACTCATCCTGGGAATTCTTTCATGAAAGAAACTTGCTCTCCCTCATGCACAGATTTATCCCCTCTCGTCTTCAGTTGTCCTACCCTTCCTCCCGCCCTTGGTTCACTGAAGTTTGTGGTGAGGGAGTTGTCCTGAAACAACTTGCCTTTGCCTCATGGAAAGCAAACCCAACTGAGGGTAATCTCAGTTCCTTCCATAAAGCTTGGAACAAGTGTGTATCTACCCTCAGGAGAGCCAGAAAACAACATTTTTCTCAGCTCAAGTCTGAACTTTCAAACCTCTCTCCCTCCTCAAAGTCCTGGTGGCATCCAATCAAAGCTGTTTCTGGTGTATGTTCCCCCTACACCCTCTCCCTTACCTCAAATAGACACACTGCTGATACCGCACGTGAAAAGGCTGAATGCCTAAACTCGGTGTTTGCAGCTAAATATTGTGTCCAAAACCTATCGCTTTCTCTACCCACCTTACTCATCCCCAGTCGCACCCAACTGTCCCTGGACTCTGTGTCATTTTCTCCTGACAAGGTGGAGAGCTTGCTCTCAAACCTCGACTCAGATTCTGCAACCGGTCCAGATGGCATCAGCCCACGTGTCCGTAAAACCTGCTCTTCTGCTCTTGCTCACCCTCTCTCTCTGTTCTATTCACCCTCTCATTTGCTCAAGGTCATCTGTCATCTGCTTGGAAATCAGCAAACATTACTGCCCTGCATAAAAAGGTACGAAAACAGATCCCTGCAATTACAGATCAAATCAACCTTCTCCCAATCATCAGCAAGGTTACTGAATTCATCATCGCTTCAGACATTAAATCCTTCCTCTTCTCCAATGGCTTGATTCCCGATCATCAATTTGGTCACTCGACCCTGGATATGTTGCTTCGGCTCTCCCAACAATGGATGGAGGTCCTCAGTACCAGACAGGAAATCCGAGCCTTATCCCTCGACATATTACGTGATTTTGACACGGTCTGGCACCCTGCCCTGCTCACCAAACTCTCTTCCTATGGTATCCAAGGCCATCTCCACTCATGGCTCGCAGAGTTCCTCTCCTGTCGCAGTCAACGTGTGGCCCCAAATGGAGTTCTTTCATCCCCTCTTCCTTTCCAGGCTAGAGTTCCTCAAGGTAGCGTTCTGGGTCCTGTTCTTTTTCTGGTTTTCATCAATGATCTCTCCGACTCTCTGGAAAATCCTCTTTATGTCTTTGCTGATGACTCCACCCTCTGCCGTACCATCTGTCATCCCTCAGACGGGCAAGCAGCAGCTTCTTCGCTCACTGCAGATCTGGATATAATCACAAACTGGTCCAACACGTGGAACATGTCTTTCAATCTGAACAAATATCACACTCTCACTATGTCTCTCCGATAGGACTGTTTAGAACCCCCCGCCCCATCCACTTTCTCAACAGTCCTCTGGAAGAAGTCCTTTCTTTCAAGCTTCTGGATCTCACTATCTGCCATGACCTTTCCTGGGAGAGCCACATTTCAAACCTCGCCTCCAAAGCCAGTCGCCGACTGGGAATCCTCCGTCATGCAAAGTCCTTCTTCGGCCCACCTGAGCTCCTGACCATTTACAAAGCTTTCGTCCACAGCCTGATGGAGTACTGCTCTCCCCTCTGGGCTGGTGCTCCTGCCTCCCACCTTTCTCGGCTTCACGCTGTGGAAACCAAGGCATTTCGGATCATCGGCATCTCCCGCGATGAGGCCGAGTCTTTGGGCCTCTCACTCTCTCACTGCAGGCTGGTCGGTGGTCTTTCTGTCTTCTACCGTCTCCTCTCCAGCCTCGCCCCCCCCCTCTCTGCGATTTGTCTCCACCACATTTCCGCAGGGTGGTCAAGGTCCGCCAAGAACCCCCTTCTGGTAAAACTACCAAAATCACGAATCACTGCTCACCTTCACTCTTTCATTCCTCTTTTTTCCCACCTTTGGAATCAACTCCCTCACTCTATTCAATCCCATTCTTCCCTCCAGGCCTTCAATACAGCTGTTCACCACCACCTATCATCCCCCATCCAAATCCTCGATCTTTTCTACCCCCGTTAATCCACCCCAAGCACACCTCCTTCAAATTCCCTGCTTTCCTTCATGAAAGTCCCTGTAATGTTCATCTTCTATTCCCTATGTTCCCCACCCCATCCCTCTCCCTTCCACAGATCTAATGTCTCTGTTCCCCACTGTTTTGTCCTTCCCACTCCCACCCCTCTTGTCTCATGCCCCCCTTGCTGTGTGTTGTGTGTTCGCTCTCATATGAGCCTCGACAAAGTTCACAAAAAAAAAAAAAAAAACCTGTCTCCCAACAACGTACAAGCTTTTCAAATTAATCATCACATAACAATGTACCACCACCTAACACAACAAGGAGGCCCAGAGGCATAAGAGAAGGGATGCAAGAGAGGATGCTATGGAACAATAGACCACTTTCGACTAAACAAGGCCATACTCAAAAACTGCAATACTGAAAGAACCAAATTGTCCACAGCCTGGAAAGATGATAAAAAAAAAAGCTTTTAATAGTGTCCCACATTCATGGATGACAAGGTAAATGCAAATCTACAAGATAAATCCTCAAATAATCAATCTGAGTAAGCCATGGATCTATGGAATACCACACTAATCCTGCAGCACTCAGAAGGAAAGATCGACATACCAGAAGTGAAAATACAACACAGGATCATTCAAGGAGACAGCCTTTCCCCCATCCTGCTTTGCCTGGCTCTGGATCCACGAAGTCACCTCATTTATGAGCAAGGGTGTGGACACACCCAAACAACCAATAAAACAAGCAGTCATAGACTGGTACTTACGAAATCATCAACTTGACCTCTGACCTTGTCTAACAAAAGCTGTCTCAAGAGAAGGTAGCGACACAAACCAGAAGTTTCTACAATGATTCTGTTCCAAACCTCTCATAAAAATCTGATTTTTACCAGAATTTCGACAACCAAGTGTTAAGCATACTTAACCGTTACCAAAATTGAAGACAGCAGTGAAATTGACTTTAAAACGAGCGCGTAATGCCATGTGTTACAATCCCCCTCATTAGCATAATCTTCAGTTCAGCCTCAGATACGACACCCGACATAAATCTCATAAAACATCCGATTTTTACCAGAATTTCGACAACCGAGTATTAAGCATACTAAGCCACTACCAAAAGTGAAAACAGGATTGAAGTTGACTTTAAAACGAGCACATAATGCCATGTGTTACAATCCCCCTCATTAGCATAATCTTCAGTTAAGCCTCAGACACGACACCCGACATAAATCTCATAAAACATCCGATTTTACCAGAATTTTGACAACCGAGTGTTAAGCATACTTAACCGTTACCAAAAGTGAAAACAGAATTGCGATCTGAGTTAAAACGAACTCGTAACGTCGACCGAAGCAAAAATCTCCATTTCTCCACGCAATTATTTAATATTATTTTATCAAAGTCACAAAACCGTAATATTCGGCCATCCACCAACAATTTTTACATAATCCGACGGCTTCGCGAGTCAGGCATGCGGCGATAACCTTTATTCGGATAAAAAAAATGACTTTTAAACACCATCTTTATCGAAAACAGTCAGCGCGCACACGCAAAACCTTTACGTGACTCAACGACACTTCTGCTCGAGCACGCTGCACCACGTGACGAGCCGTGACGCGGCGAGTGAAATATTTTTATACAATCTTAAAACATCTCCAAAACATCCGATTTTGACCAGAATTTCGACAACCGAGTGTTAAGCATCCAAAGCGATCGCAAAAACCGAAGACAAAATTAAGATCGAAGTTAAAACAAACTCGTAACGTCGAGCGAAGCAAAAATACTCCATTTCTCCACATGAATTTACGGAATTATGTTTGAATTCACTGTGACCTTGACCTTGACCTTTAACCGATTTTGACCAAAATCTAATCAGCGCTAGCCATCACCAGCCTGAATCAAGTGGTGTAATTTGACATTGGTAGCTCCTTCCATTCTCGAGTTATCGTGCCTACAAACAAACAAACAAACAAGCAGTCATAGACTGGTACTTACGAAATCGTCAACTTGACCTCTCACCTTGTCTAATTGAAGCTGTCTCTAGAGAAGGTAGCGATGCAAACCAGAAGTTTCTCCGATGATTCTGTACCAAACCATCAAAAATCGAATGTTTCACCTCACTGTGACCTGGACCTTTGACCGATTTTGCCCAAAATCTAATCAGCGCTAGCCATCACCCTCCCGAATCACGTGGTGTAATTTGACATTGGTAGCTTCTTCTGTTCTCAAGTTATCGTGCCTACAAACAAACACACATACACACAAACAGAGGACGGAAGTCATCAATATACTTACGAAATCTTTAGATTTCGTAAGTAATAACGTCCAAAGAAACAAGAAAGGTGACACATCTACTTTACATGGATGACTTAAAACTCTTTGCACCCCACAACAAAAAATTGGCAGAACAACTCAAATTAGTGATACGGTACTCCAACGACATCAAAAGAGAATTTGGCCTCTACAAGTGTGCCAAGTACACATTCATGCAAGGTAGACCAACAAAAAAGGAAAACAAAAAATCGACCTCGATACAACACAGGATAAAGCTCAACCTAGATTGGGGTACAACGACAAAATAAACACTTTGTCACAAATCAACAAGACAAAATATACAGTCATACCTTGATTAGCGATGCTTTGTTGGAACGATTCTATCCTGTCGGAATTTGTTTTTTTTTTTTTTTTTTTCGAACAAGAAAAAACAATTAAAATCTGTCAAGTGGTTCAAAAGTTCATTGTGAGAACAGGCAACGCACATCAGTCTCGTTTTTCCTCCGAGCTGTGCGCTCAACCATCGAGGTTAGTGTGTGTAAATCAGCGCTCAGCCAATCAGCCTTTGCTATGAGAGTTTTGAAGGCTATCCTCACACTCATGTTTACACCACAGTGGTAACTTTATCTGCACTTGTTTGTGCATAATTTTAAGTGCCCAATATGGGACTTTCAAAACAAAGTAATCCGCCACAGAATACTCAGCGGATATATGCAAAAACCCTAAGAAACAACGTTCTCCGGGGAATAAGAAATTCAATGGTGCATGCGTGATGAGGATCGTTACCTAAAATGGTTCACCAAGCTTCTAACAGAAGCTGAAAATACTTAGAAAATTTCCTTAGAGAAAGCTGGGGTTGAGGTGTGTCTCTGCACAACAAAAGAGTTGGAAGGTGACACAATATCTGGATTCAGTGCACTTTTGAACTCCAACGTGAAGAACATATTAGGGGCTTGTGAATTTACAAGGTAAGTTTATTTACGACAAGCAAATACCACCTGTTGCTTCACTGATTGGAATACGAGGAGGGGGGGTATGACAGAAAGATGAGGCAGAGAGAGATTGGAGAGTGGGAGGGGAGAGAGGAACACGGGGAGGGAGAGAGGAAGACGGGGAGGGGAGAGAGGAAGACGCGAGAGAGAGAGAGAGAGAGAGAGAGAGAGAGGAAGACGCGAGAGAGAGAGAGAGAGAGAGAGAGAGAGAGAGAGAGAGAGAGAGAGAGAGAGAGAGAGAGAGAGAGAGAGAGAGAGAGAGAGAGAGAGAGAGAGAGAGAGAGAGAGAGAGAGAGAGAGAGAGAGAGAGAGAGAGAGAGAGAGAGAGAGAGAAAGACAGGAGAAAGAGAGAAAGACAGGAGAGAGGGGGGTAGGGAGCAGGAGGGAGGGGAGGGTGAGGATAGGGAGGGGGAGATAGGACGGGGATCCGAGCAAGGAGGGAAGAGCGACACGTCACCACACATCTCCCTACACTTCAGGAGGGAGGCGGTGGGAGCAAGAGAGAGGGAAGGGGAGAGGGGGGAAAGAGAGTGAGAGCGAGAGAGAGAGAGAGAGAGAGAGAGAGAGAGAGAGAGAGAGAGAGAGAGAGAGAGAGAGAGAGAGAGAGAGAGAGAGAGAGAGAGAGAGAGAGAGAGAGAGAGAGAGAGAGAGAGAGAGAGAGAGAGAGAGAGAGAGAGAGAGAGAGAGAGGAAGACAGGAGAAAGAGAGAAAGACAGGAGAGAGGGGGTAGGGAGCAGGAGGGAGGGGAGTGTGAGGATAGGGAGGGGGAGATAGGACGGGGATCCGAGCAAGGAGGGAAGAGCGACACGTCACCACACATCTCCCTGCACTTCAGGAGGGAGGCGGTGGGAGCAAGAGAGAGGGAAGGGGAGAGGGGGAAAGAGAGTGAGAGCGAGAGCGAGAGAGAGAGAGAGAGAGAGAGAGAGAGAGAGAGAGAGAGAGAGAGAGAGAGAGAGAGAGAGAGAGGTGGGGGGAGAAAAAGTCAAGGCAATGTTGAGCAGGCTGAACAAAATGGAGGCTCAGACCCCAATGAGCTGACAAGGGTCTCACCAAGATGACATGCCGCAATCTTCATAAGGCTTATTTTGTTTTTTTTGTGATGAGTGCCCCCCTAAATTATCTTCAAAAGGTATGTTTTAATTAACCCAAACACCCAATTTTCATCCATGCACTCCCTTGGAGTTCCGTTCGTATGCATACAAAGTTTCAGGCCATGAGGTTTCATGGTTTTGGAGTTATGGAGAAGACACACACGCATATATTATCATTATAGACGAGCAAATACAACCCGTTGCTTCGCTGATGGGAATATTAAGGGGGTGGGAGAGCAAGAAGGAGGAGAGGGAGAGAGAGAGGAGGGAGGGAGAGGGAAACGTGGGGTCAAGGGAGGGAGGGGAGCGAGGAGGGGAGGGAGAGCGAGGAAGGGTGGGAGAGCGAGGAAGGGTGGGAGAGCGAGGAAGGGTGGGAGAGCGAGGAAGGGTGGGAGAGCGAGGAAGGGTGGGAGAGCGAGGAAGGGTGGGAGAGCGAGGAAGGGTGGGAGAGGGAGGAGGGGAGGGAGAGCAAGGAAGGGTATTAATATGTAAACAAGCTCGAATGAGCCAAGCTCCTCGTCCTCTTAATGATGACGTCATAAAAACAAATATGACGTCATTGTGATGTATCAGGTTTGCGATAAATTATCTGTGCTAATGCCCGGCTTGATTCCCGCAAAAAAAATTCAAACAGCTTGCCTAGTTTCGGAGATAATGTTATAGGCGATTTCCATTAGCGGTGATATTATGACGTCAACTTGTTTTCTCGGAAGAATTTCCAAAATCGGAGATGGTTACTGCCTGCGCGTGGGCTTTCTGCATTTACATGGCAAGTTTCACGAAGATCCGATGAAAACTCTGGGTTGTGAAACAAAAATGTCAAAAAATAGGAACGAAGTCATAAAAATTGATATGATGTCATAGTGATGTATCATATGTGCGGTAATTAATCTCTGCTATTGCCCTGTTCGATTCCCGCAAACGGAATTCAAAAAAGCTTGCCTAGTTTCGGAGAGAATTTTTTGGCGATTTCCATTAGCGTAGATATTTTGACGTCATAACTTTTTTTCTTGGAGGAATTTTCAAAATCGGAGATGGTTACTGTCTGCGCAGGATATTTTTACATATATACACCAAGTTTCAGGAAGTTTTCATGAAAACTGTAGGCTGTGAAACAAAAAAGTGCACAAGAACAACAACGTGAGTAAGACTTAGAGATCCTTCACGAGGATCTAAAAATTATTTCATTTTCGTTATTTGTAAAAATTTCGATAAACATGTTTTCACTTTGTTATCATGGGGTATTTTGTGTAGATCGGTGACAAAAAATTTAAATTCAATGCATTTTAAATTCAGGCTGTAACACAACAAAATGTACCAAAAGTCAAGGGGTACGAATACTTTCTGAAGGGTGTGTGTGTGTGTGATATATATATATATATATATATATATATATATATATATATATATATATATATATATATATATTACACACATATATAAAACACACACCTCACTTCCATAAGCAGGAAATGGTGGGAATGCGACACCTCTCATCCACAGATATTTCTCGTGAGTCTGATTTACATCCAGGAAGAACAATTATGGTTAAACCTTAATGTATTGCAACTACTTTGTTTAAATGCTAGAAATTATGTTACAAAGTTAATTTCACTTAAATTTTGCGGTAGTAATGGCAGGTTAAAAGAGCTCGTCTCACAGAACCGTGTCACTGTAAACACACACGGCTCATTCATACATCCTTTCAAAAGTCCCGTATTTGACCCATAATGTCTGAAAAAAAAATTGCAGGTGAGAGTGTTGGTAATGCTCCTCCCACCTCAATACCATGCCTGGTGTTGGCTTAATGGTTAGGGTGACGGGCTTTGGATCCGAAGGTCCTGAGTTCAAATACCACTCAGTTGTTGAATTAATAAATACCATGTGGGGGTTAACTCGGCCTGTCATCCTTCTGAGGTTGGCAAAATGAGTGCCAGCTTGCTGGTATACTGTGTCGGAGTGGCGACCCATCCAGGATTGTGCCCAATAGCCAAGGAGACTGCTTAAGCAGCACCAATGCTCTGCACAGAGTATGGTTCCAATCTCCTCCTCCTCAATACCCTCATTGTCTTTCACTACTCAGAATGCATTGGTAAGTACAACATCATAAATATTTGACTTTTTTTTGATGTTATTGTCATTAAAAATATCGTTTTTATTTTTATATTTATTTTAAACATTTATCATGTGTAGACAATCATTATTTGTTCACACACATCTTCAATGGAGCCACGTTATAGTTACCGTATTTAGCATGGTTTTGATTGGTGCTTGGTTTTCACGAACGCATCCCAGGCGTTAATCAAGGTATAACAATACATCGAGAAAATTAAAATAGGCAACGACGATCGAGGATGCTTTCATCACCACAATCAGTGTATACAGTACATGAAGCCTGGTGTTGGATTAACGGTTAAGGTGGATGGATTAAGATCTTAGGGTCTTGAGTTTGAGCCCCTGTTGGCCGTGAAATTAACACCAGCTGGGGATGACTCAGCCTGTCGTCCTTCCGAGGTTGGCAAAATGAGTATCAGTGTACTGGTAATAGAGGGCACTGCATTAGTGGCACAGCCATGTCCCCAGAAAATTATGCCACCAGCAACCAGTGTAAACGCAATCTGCGGTTACAGGAGAACAAAACTCAAACCAAAACCAATGTTGCGGCTTGGTAGCGGCTCACCGGGGCAGGATCAATCCCAAAGCATCACAAAATCCAAAGTACAGATGTAAATCCCATCAATGAAGTTAAATACATCCATATTCATCAACATTACATTACAAGTCTCGTGTACCTGTGTTTGGAGTTTGGAAGGTTATCCTGCCAAGTGAGAGTAACTCGTATCTATTCACAAAAACCCAACATGGAACTGAAGAGCGAACTTCGAATCAAAACTCCACAACAGTCATACTGTACCAACAATAAATAGGTATTCATAACTAGAATAGGCAGTTCAGTGATAATATAGATATCTCAAGCTATCTTGTTTTTCAAAAATGATGATGAAGTAAGTATGAGCTCCTGTGACACAGATCACACGAATAAACATCAACAATAAACGTGGTGTTTCTTAAAAGTTTGTGTAACAGATACGACAAATGCGAATCCTCGGCGGTGCCACTGTTTGACTAAAAGGTGACACATGCCACTCGTGAAGGCAACTGAGAGGGTGTAATAAACGTTACATGGTCGCGCCTTAAAAATCATACTCTGTTTTCTTAGTGATCTCAGACTTAAAGGGCTTAGTAAACAATAACTAAT
>NC_140978.1:44378118-44645618 GCF_056783735.1 Eptatretus burgeri | reverse complement strand
GAAAGGTCTCTGGAGGGATTCAAACTCGACACCAATCAAACTCTAACCTTAAAAAAGGTTCACTGGTGGAACTTTTTTGCCATTATGGCAAAAAAAAAATATATGATACAACCAGAAACCCGAGTGTCAGTGCAGTTTCGGATAAAAAACAACTATAACCACAATTGTTAAACAAAAAGACCATTATAACCATCATATGCACATTGAGTACAAAAGGTTTTTTTTTTTTCATTGTACTTTTGATGACCAAGCTGTTAGGAAATAGCGAGGCCACCCACGAAGCATTCCATCACCCCTCAAATAAAGGAGTGCATATCAAAGGCCAACTGTGATCAAATAACAAAAGGTCTTTGGCAAGGAGAGTTTCGACACCAATGGCAAATTGTATCAAAGTGAGATGATAGTTTTTGGTTCAAAAGAAAGGCTAGGCCTTATCAGCTCACTTCAGAAAATGACTTTAGTGCTGCCAGCTTATCGGCACGGCCGTAGCTGGCTGCTGCCTGACAAGCTATGGATTTGAGACGAATTACATCCACGCGAAGATTAAAAAAAAAAATTCCATTCTGTAAACTTGGGAAAAAAACCCAAAAGTCTCAAGGAAAGCATAATGGGATGCCCTTTAAACTCACCCTTTTCTTCCGTGATCCGACGCGGAGCAGTCGGTGCTGCTTGCGGGTTCGGAGATTAGATGCTGTGAGCAGTCTTGAGGGGTGACCTGGATGACCACTTCGCTCAGGGCAGCCACCAAATTCCTGACCTCATTGAGGATAGGGGTAGTCGAAAGTCTGCAATCGAGCTGACTGCTTGGTGGCGAGTCATTCGTCCTTATTAAACAGGCCTCCACCTTGTTCTGACACAGTTGTTTGTTATGGTTCTGCACGACATGCAAATCTTTGCCGCCTTCTTCTCCAATAAATGCTTCCTCCGTCAACTGCTTATCACTTATGGGGACTTTTGCCGCATTCTCAGTAGCCTTTGGGGTGCCACGTCGATATCTCCTGCACCGGTGTGCCTTTTTACGGCCTCTGCTCTCGGTCTGCTTGCCTTCTTCATCATCCTGTCTCCGTTCTTTGCCCAGGGCCTGCACTCTGGCTCGTCTGTCCGTAACGTTTTCCACCTTAGAGGCTTTCGAAGACTCCATCCTGTTCAATAAGGTTTTCCTCAGTTCTGTAAAAACACCAACAATGTTAATAAAGCCACTCAACAAATTGCACATTTCCACATTTACAACATGCCCAAAAATCAGACAGGACGGTACAGATAGCACACTCGGTTTCTTAGATCCCAAGGTGTACTAAACCACCATTTAGGTTTTTTGGGATTTTTTCTTCCTGCATTCCCAATATCCGAGCTGTATCTCGGAGCCACCTGGAACTTTCAGAATGCAATTTTGCTTCGATAATGCAAATAGAAATTACGTGCATGGGGTTGACAATTATTTTGACTCATGACTCAATTTATAGACATTTTAACATTTGTCACCACAACTCGACTAAGGTTTGTCTGATGGGAACAAAGTTTCCCTCTAGATAGCATACAGAAAGGCACATTTACACTTAATTTCCATCGCACCAGAGATGTCAACAAGTCACTTGAGCCACGTCTGAAGCAAGTCTCAGGTCTTTGAGGACAAGTCCCAAGTCACCGTTGTATTACTTCAACTTGCGTCAAGTCCCACATTTAATTTTCAACCCAGTGGAGTACAAGCTATCAATGGATTAAGACACAGGGCTTCATTTATTGCAATGCATGCTCTGAAATGATGTTTTAACTCAAGTTTTTGTCAACTTCATACAGTGGACGATTTTTGCTTTGCTGATAACAAAAATAAATTTATGTGAAGTTTACTTCTCATGTCTTGTGCACTGACTTGAACATACACACATGAGACGAACCAGTAACCTCAGGTTATGTTTAAATGTAGAACCAAAGCATTCAATGTGTAATGGTTAATGAGATTTCAATAATATACTTTTATACTTATTACGTACGTCAAAATGAAACTTATAACTTATTTACAGTACCTAAATTGTTGTCTTTTAAGATACCATACCTATGTTTTCTTTGAAATATATACAAGTCGTGATATCATTTACAAGAATAGATGAAGTTTAAACAATCCAAGTCACCGGACGTATTTTCATCATCACAAAATGTTATTTTACTGGGTTGGGATGTGCACAGAGTTACCGATCAGAGGCCAAGTTTCCCACGGCATGAATTTTCTTGTTTGAATAAAGGTTTTCACACGTAGCCACGTTGGTAAGACTGGTGCTTGCTACTTGGATGTGGTGTGCCGTCTGAAGAGTGGACACTCCCTTTTACCTTGGTGGAGAACGGTATGCAACCCAGAGACCATGAGCACTGGTGTGCTACACATGTACAGTATACAAGTACAAGGTATATGGCGTCATTCACCGAACCGAGCACGCCCAAAATGGAAAATAATTTACCATTTATTTTAATTCGATGTTTATTCAACAATTATTTTCCGAACATTGTTCACGAGTCATTATAAACTCAAATCATATGTAAATCACAAGTCTCAAGTCAATTCCGTCAAGTCGCAAAAAGTTTTAAGTTCATGACCCAATGAGGCATTTTAACATTTTTCATCAAAACTCAGCTTTCGGTGATCAGAATGAAATTTTCCTCTCAAGATAGCCAAGCGCAAGGCACATTTACACTTAATTTATCATACTCCTCTGGGTGAAAGGTCAAGGTCAAATGGCAGTCTGAAGAAGAAAAAAAACAAAAAACAACAAAAAAAAGAGTTTTTTTTGTTGTCGCTCAATTTTGCCAATGTAGAATCTTATCGACCGCTTGGCTTTCCAAGATATTCATCATCACTCAACATCGGCGCAGGCCCATGGACACCTCCTCAAATTATACACCACCAGAACTACGACCACCGCTTTCGACACAACCCGTCTTTCCAGCGCTGTCGTATTGAGGTCAGTGATATTGCATCCTGACCACTCTCGGATGTTATACACCCAACGCATCTTTGGTCAGGTCAGGTCAGGTATGGCATGGGAGCATGTGCTGGAGCAGCGCGGCGCTGCATCCACCTTCCGCCAGTACTCCAGGGGCCTCCATCTGGCCATCCCCCAGGCAGATACCTGGCCCATCCCCATTTCCCTGAGATGTCGATCAACCTGCTGCAACCACGAGGCACGTGATCAGCCCAATAGCCATCTCCACTCACAAGGCTCCCTCACTGAGAGAATCTGGTGAGCAGGATCAGCGTCAAGAAGAAAAGCCTCATGTCCATACAACCGCAGCTGATGCTCATGGACTATGCAGACAACAAATCTCATTTAAATCTCTCTCAGCAACCGCTCATTGGACACAAAATCTGATGACAAGTGATGGCCAAGGATTCTCTGAAGAGACCTGGAACCAAAGAATTAAGTCTCCGTCTCAGATGCCTGGTCAGAGTCTAAGTCTCACATTCGTAGAACAAGAATGGAAGCACCAAGAACCTGAAGAAGCGGACTTTCGTCCTCCTGCACAGGTACCGACAGTGCCACACCCCATGATCCAGTGAATCCATGACTCCCCAGGCCTGAACCAGACATTCATTGACTGCTGTCTCACAGCCAGCAGAGATATGAATAAAACTGCCAAGGTAAGTGAATCTCTCCATGATCTCAACATCCTCACCACAAACAGGTCTCGACAAGATCGCAGCATCCAAGATGTCAATGAAAGCCTGGATCTTAGTTTTAACCGAGGAAAACCGTAATCCCAGAGGCAACGACTCCTCATTCAGCACCTCGAGGACCCCCAAAAGGATATCTAGAGTCTCCACAAAGATGACTGCATCAAAAAAGACTACAAAGACGTCTGCAAAATCGAGGTCAGAGATCTTTACATTCCAAAATGATGCACCAGAGCCTGATCTCTCCGACATCCTCCTCAAAATTTGGTCCATACAAGTGCTGAAAAGGGTGGGGGCCAATACACACCCCTGATGAACTCCAGTAACAACTGGAAATAAGTCAGAGATGGTACCACCACATCTCATAGCACTCTCGGTACCAGAGTATAGTTCAGACATCACATTTATCAGTTTTGGTGGCACCCCACGAAGACCAAGAATCCTCCAGAGGGCATCCCGATTCACTGAATCTAATGCTTTGCAGAGATCAACATAGGCTGCAAGCAGCCCCTGCCAAAACTCTCGTTTGCATACGGTGAGGACCCGAAGAGCAAGGATACGGTCAATCGTTGACCTCTTTGGTGTAAAACATGACTGCTCTGGGCGCTAGTACTCAAGCAGATGGTGGCGAACGCTCTCAAGAATTATTCGAGCAAAGACCTTGCCCGGCCCTGAGAGCAGCATCACCCCTCGGTAGTTGTTGCAGTCCTGGCGATCATCCTTTCCTTTCCAGAGAGGGACAAGGCCCCTCTTCCAATCAGTTGGGATGATCTTTGGTCGACCTACCGAAAGACAGCATCCCTCCAGAAAACAATCCACTGCAGCTGCTGCCAATCCACTGTGCAGAAACACATGGCCCAGCCATGCTGCCTTGCCTTCCAACACATTACTACTGCTGAGGCACCATCGGTCACCTATCATCTCCATTAAAAACTCTCATTTGTAACATGGTCATGCCATTTGATGTTGAGCAAGGTGTTGCCAGATAGCTCTGGGGTTGTTGCAGCCACGTGTGCATGCTGCCGGAACCTGTACAATGCTCACAGGACTGCACATACCAGTGGTGGCTGCCAGCTCTCGAATGTGTTCCTGTTGCTTGCAGTTCTCGCAGAGCACTTTGAGGCTTTCTTGAGCTATCCCATGCAGCTTCGCTGCAAACACATCTCCTTCCAGATCCTCTATGGCTGAACATGATTGGTGCGATGTGCTGGTCTTGGCCAGGTTGGTTTCCAGTTGCTCAAGAGGGTCTTGCACAGCTGTTCCAACGGGAACAGTGTCCGCCCGATATACATGCATGCAATGTGTGGCTGCATCCAAGGCCACGGATTTTGCCTGTGCTGCACGAATTTCATCAAGTTCGGTCCGAAGCTGTTCGTTTTCCTTCCACAGTGCAAGCATGAAGCTCATGTGGCTTGCTTGGTCCATGTCAATTTTGTGGTCAGGTTCTGGTGCTTGCAGCTTCGCTGCGACCACAAAGGTCTTTTTGTGTCTCCCAAGACTCCTTTGGTTGGCACCACAACCCTTGCAGAAGACCTCGGGTGTTTTGCACTGAGTTTTTCTTGCAACATGGTCGTCGCAACGAGACACCTCTCACAAATGTCTTTCCACAGCAGCGGCAAATATGTATGTTGTTCATTTTGCACCATATTGCATGCTTTGCAATAAGTGGGCTACACCTCCAAGAGCAAATGTGTGTGCTATCCTATTTGCAACCCAAGTGGTATGGCACATTTTGCAGCAAAGCAGCAGTGCACGAAGCTGCAGTGCACATCATTTGCAGCTTTGCTGAGCAGGTACCTGCAACAACAATGCATTGTCTTCTTCCTTGTCGGCAGCAAACAGAGCATGGAATATGCTACACCATTTGCAACCCTTCCAGTTCCGGTTTTTGTGGCGACGGTTGTTTCTTTCCGGGGTCTCTGCCGACTTTCTCAAAGATAAGTTTCTGGTCATTGTTTGTCGCGTTTCTCCGTTGTCGCGTTTCACTGATAAGTTTCTCCAGGGTCCCCCCGCCCTTCTTTAAACTGTTTATTTTGTTGCCTGCATGTTTCCTGCGTGTTCCTAGTTCGGTTTCGTTTCAAAATTTGTGCTATTTGGTGAGTTTTCGTCGGTCTTGTCATAGCAGATTTCCCTGAGGCCGACCAGTCTTCCCGTCTATGTGCACGATTATGTTTATTTGTATTTTCTCCTTATTACCATCAGTATTTATTTTCTCCACTTTTCCCTCCACCCTCCTTTTATCCCTCCCAAATACATCCTTGTTTCATGTCTCAAAATACTTCTGTACCAACTCTTCTTCTTCCTTCTCCTCCCTCTTCCCTGCCAATCCCACGATGATCGTTAAGGTTTTCACCACACAACTTCATGACCTTTTCTTAAAACTTTTCCTTCACTCTTCCACCCTCTTCCCTCATGTTCAAAAAAAAATTTAAAAATACTTCAACATCCCCCGATTCGCCCGGTTCTACTTATTCAAAATCTTGTGCTCAATTCGACCTTTCTTTCATCCCGTGAGTCAAAATTCCATCTGTTACTACGCTTCCTTTCTCCACTGTCAATTTTTCTGCTCTCCATCCATCGTCCAAGGGAGTTACACGAATCTCTGACCCACAAATTTTTAAAATCCCATTTTGTAATACTTGTTCGTCATCCATTAATTAATCGTTCTTTTTTTCCCCCAACTTCAGTGCAAATTCACCCCACCTCCTTAAAATCTACCTCCTCCTAACTCCCTCCCAGTTATACCCTCTCCTTATCCCTCAGATCTTGCCCCCCCCATCCCAGCATCTCTCCACTGTCCTCTGCCTTACTCACAGTTCCCCCTCTGATATCCCAATCTGTTTGGTTTTCAAATGTCTCACACTCTCATTCAACACACTCCTCACTATCTCCATCACGCTTACCCTTTTCTCTCGTCACATCTCCCCCTATCTTGTTCTTCCCCCCACCCACTCGCTCCTCAACCGTACTACTACCCGGTCTCATCCTTCCCCTCTCCCTTCTCCTTCCTACTCTATGACCATGCCTGCTCTCATTGTCTTCCCTCCCTCCTCTCTGTCTCAATTCAGCCGCCTCCTCCCTCTTCAAAGCAAACTTCTCTCTCTTCCCCCTCAAAGCTTCCCCCACACCCTTCTCCCTCAATTCTCCCTTTCAAATCTTTCCTCTCACTTCCCCTTCTCAAAGCTGCCTCCTTCCCCCCGCCTCTCTTCCAGCTCATTCCTCCACCTCCTCGAATATTGCACTTTTCTTTTGCCCCCTCTCTTACTCATCCCTTCACCACCTACCCCTTTGGCCTCCTCCACAACCGACCCTCTCCCCTAGCTCTTCTACAATCTGCTGAGACGGGCTAGGCACTTGGTGCGAATGGGGGAAGAGACAATGGCAAATCAAGTGGATATATTGAGGAAGCAAGGTAGGAGGAAAAGAGTTAGACTACGGGTGAGATGGAAGGATTATGTGAGGAGGGTTTCCGTGAGGGAGAACGGAGAGAGTTGGCTGAGAAGAGAGGGAGGTGGATAAATATTGTGGTCAAGGTGGATAAATATTGTGGTCAAGGCCGGGCAAAGGCTTGGTGCCATTGGCCCTCACCCCTTATCGAGGGAAGAGGACGAGGAGAATAATTGTCCACCCTCTGCGTTCTCCCTCACCCCCTCGTCATCTCATCTCCATATACTTTCTCCCTCTGCCCTGCTGTTGGTATTTTCCCCTTTCTCCTGCTCTTCCCTTTGTTGTGCGTCATCGCTCTTCCACGAGCCGAGAGCAAATATTTATTTATTTATTTTAAATATATATTAGAAAACAACAATGCATGGAGGCTGCGAGTTGGTAGTGTCCCGCGTCCTGAGCGGGATGTAGTGTGTGGGATCCCGAACGGCCCTCAGCAGACAGGACACCCACCGAGGGTGTACAGCTGCCTCCGCTCAAGGTGAGGACACCTTCACGACTACATTTCAGAGATGCTGTGAAGGTCAAGCATTGTAAAATGAATGTGGCCTTACAATAGGGGGAGAGGGGGGGGGGACTTTATTCATTCCCACGAAGCCATTCCCACACATGTCCCGTTAATAACATCCCAAGTTAATAACAGCCATTCTGTGGTTACCAACATTATCCGGTTAAGTAGAAAATGAGTTCAATCGTCATGGTACGTACACGTACACGCGCACACACACAAAAGACACACACACAAACAAAAAAAAAAAAAAGAGACACAGAAAGACACACAGACAACGACACACACACACACAAAGACAGACACACACACAAAAAGACACACAGACACACACACACACAAACAAAGACAGACACAAAAAAAAAGAGACAGAAAGACACACAGACGACACACACACACGTACACACAAAAAAAGACACACACACATAAACAAAAAAAAGAGACACAAAGACACACAGACGACACACACACGTACACACAAAAAAGACACACACACAAACAAAAAAGAGACAGAAAGACACACAGACAACGACACACACACATGTACACACAAAAAAAGACACACATGTACACACAAAAGAAGACACACAGACACACACACAAAGACACACAGACACACAGACACACAAAGACACACACACACACACGCACACACAGACACACGTACACACAAAGACACACAGACACACAAACAAAAAAGACAAAAAAAAAAGAGACAGAAAGACACACAGACGACACACAAAGACAGACACACACACAAAGACAGACACACACACATAAACAAAAAAAGACACAGAAAGACACACAGACGACACACACACGTACACACAAAGACAGACACACACACAAAGACACACAGACACACACACACACACACACAAACAAAGAAGACACAAAAAGAGACAGAAAGACACACAGACAACGACACACACACGTACACACACAAAAAAAACACACACACACAGACACACAGACACACACACAAACAAACAGACAGACAGAAAGACACACACACACAGACAGACAGACAGACACACACACACACACACACACACACACACACACACACACACAGACAGACAGACACACACACACACACACACACACACACACACACACACACACACAAAAAAACACACACACAAAAAAACACACACACACACACACACACACAAAAAAGACACACGTTCACAAGTACACACACGTACACAAGTACACACACGTACACACACACACACAAAGACACACACACACACACACACACACACACACACACACACACACACACACACACACACACACACACACACACACACACACACACACACACACACACCACGTCCCGGAAGCCTCGTCAGAACCCGTTCCAACAACCATCGTCATCTCTCCCTCCTCGTCTTTTCTCAAAAAATACGAACAACATCCATTGACAAACCGACTCACAGTGGCGAAACCCAAATACCTTTGTGTGTTGTGGCGATGACGATGACGATGACGATGACGATGACGATGACGATGACGATGACGATGGCGATGGCGATGACGATGACGAGCCGCAGCTGTTCGAGTCACTCGAGGATTCGGTGGTGAATGAGTGGAAATTCACTCAACTGAACCAACATCAACACCACCAGCCAATGAAACCGTCCCACTCGCCGTCATTTACACTCTCCCACAACAATGAATGTGTCTTCATTGGTGAAAATAACAATCTATATCATCATGATAAAAGAGCGTAGCAAACAGCGCTCTCAACAATGACGTCATGAGGAAAAACACGCCTGTGGGTCCTTTGTTCCTTCACACTCACACACTCACGTTCGCTCACGCACGTTTTCAGTTTTGAAGGATCCATGTTCTTCGTGCGAACACGACGTGAGGAGAGATTTATCTGAAAGGACTCGATATTTGAGGTAACTGTAGCTAACTACAACACCATGGATGAAATACAGAAT
Organism: Eptatretus burgeri; assembly: GCF_056783735.1. Lineage (NCBI taxonomy): Eukaryota > Metazoa > Chordata > Myxini > Myxiniformes > Myxinidae > Eptatretus > Eptatretus burgeri. Next base: position 44,636,047 of record NC_140978.1, on the reverse strand, counting down.
GTGCTTTCACAACACAACCACATTCCAAACGAACCCTCCCAACCACTTATTTGTGGTACATGTACACGTGTTTTCCCACGATGCAAAGCAGCATGTGATGTGCTTCAGTGTGACGTAATGTTCCCGAGAAACAAGATCAGAGGAGGTGAACGTGCAGCCATCATGGTAACCATGGTGGTAACTATGGTAGTAACCATGGTAACTAGGAACCCTGTGGAATGTACGACAATGGGCCGAACACCGTTTCGAGACCAAAATCGGGACGAATGCCGTGAGTGACTGTGTGGTTTTTTTTTTTTGGAAGCTACATGCCTGTGGAGTTCAGAAATGTACGAGAGCAGTGTCGATGTGGTGACTTTGCACACACACGTGACCCCACCACCATGCGCACCTGAGAAGTCAAATGGTGCCATGCGATGATTGACTCCATGACCTTGCGCTCCCCAAGGAACAAAATCAAAGCCATAAAGCAACCTGCAGTGGCAGCGTTCCAATACAGCTGCGGAACAGTAAACTGGGCACAAGAGGAAATCAAAACAAGAAAACTCCTCAATATGCACAAAATGCTCTTCAAAAAATCAATGCATCCCGAGAATGTGTCGGTGGTGGCCTCGTGGACCTCAAATCAAGTGCACAGAGTGACGACTATCAAGGATTAGCAGAGTACGTGAAAAGGTCAACAGGTTATCGAATATACAATTTGTACACGAGCATGAACATAACAAAGCAGAAAAGGTATTTGTCACTCACCTTGCTAAAAACTTCTAAAAACAAGTGCGAATAGAATATTGTTGCGAATTTGGAAGCTTACTGCACACAACGGCCAGGTCCTATAGATCAGCTATGTCGGTAAGTATGTGTTTCTAGTTAGGGCCCCGTCCTATGTTTAATGGGTGATTAATTGTACGTGCGCTGTGAGTTATTTTGATAATTAGGATTTAAATTACAACAACAACAACGACACCTGTCCTCGCTTCCTTCCACCATCATCCACCGGCACCATGGCACGCGTGCGTGTCAGCACGTACGTGGGCAGAGTCCAGTGTGCTAGGTGGGGTTTCTCTGGACGTTGGTGTGCTGGCTTCGCCCCAAATATGGGCACAGGGGTTTTGCTCTGGCTTCACCCCAAATATGGGCACAAGCGTTGCGCTCTGGCTTTGCCCCAAATATGGGCACAAGCGTTGCGCTCTGGCTTCGCCCCAAATATGGGCATAGAGTTCTCTCTGCCCAATGAGGGAGTGCGAGCGTGGGATAAGAGAAGCGTGCGTGGGCCAAACGTGAGAGAGTTGAGAATTGTCTTCTGGTCTTCGGGGGGGAGTTGTCTTCTGGTCTTCAGACGTCTGGTGGTCTTCTGAAGCCAGTCGTCACCTTCCTGGGGTCCCGCCAACAGAGCGTCTTCTCTTGTGGCCTGTGTGCCTGTGAGCCTGTCCCGCGAGGATCGCCTGCCTGGGCTTGGAGTGGCATTGTGTGGCGGGTTCGAGTCCTGCCACACCGGATCGTCGAAGACCGCACGAGGCGGAAAGGTCCAAGAATAGGCTCTGACCTCCAGCTTGCCTTTCCTTGAGCTGCAGGCCTCCAATCAAGACCTGACGGGTCCGTTTCTTTTTGGGTGTACATGTGTGTGTGTTTGTGGCGCCAGTCTATTAAGTAAAACTGCATAAGTGCTTGCACATAAATTGCTATTCCTTCATTATTCGGTTAACTCTGCCTTCTTGTGTGCTCCCCTGCCCCATTATAAATAAATATCCCTTTTGTTAAATGTTCCAGCTCGTTTCTGTGTTTCTTTCATTCCCTTGGCACAGTGTGTATTGAGAAATAGCGAGGCCATTGGGGCCGGTAAATTGTTCATTTGGTCCGACGGGCCTTGGTAATCTCCGCTCGGGTTACACGCGGTTCGGGCTCGGTAACGGCTCGTTTCGCTCGAGGTCCGTCGAGGGTGTGAATTCCCCGGTAGCTTTGACCGCGTGGGTAATTAGGTATATTGAAGTTTGGCAATTGACCCTACCCACGCAGTCGAATTATTGACGATTCATGCTCCAGTAAGGGACCCGTGCCTTTCGGACCTATCCAAAAGGCACGACCTCAATTCCAGTGTGTTCGGTGGAGCCGACTCTACTGCTCCCTCTAGCGGTCGTGCTCGCCACTGATACCCGGCCCCGTAACAATATGTCCCACACCGACCGAAACAGCAACAAACGGCGAACAACAAGAAACAAACGAAACCCCAATGATTGCAAAAAAAACAAGACAAAATAATAATACAAGACGAAATACCAACAAATATATCGTGACAACTGGGAGAAAGACAAAAGAGCAGGGAAATATTTTTTAAAAAGAGAGAGTTGGACAGATAGTCAAAGAAGGTTCATTGGAATGGTGAATAATAGGACAGCTCCGGTTCTGGGTTTGGAGCATTGGCAGGTCTCCTTGGGGGCTCCTTGCTGACGATCTCAAAGAAAAGTTTCCGGTCATTATCTGTCCCGTTTTAACTGTTTATTTTCTCACCTACATGTTACTGTGTGTTCCCAGTTCGGTTTTGTTTCAAAAATCGTGCTATTTTGTGAGATTTTGTCGAACTTGTCTTACTGGGTGCTTGAGGCCTATCCTTGAGGCTTGAGGCCTACCCTTTGTCCCCCCCCCCCGGTGCACGATCGTGTTTATTTGTTTTTTCTCCCCATTATTTCCAATTTCTATCTTTCCCACTTTCTTAACGTCCCCCATCCCTCCCATATAATCATTCTATTTCTTATCGTAAATGAAAAAAAAAAAAACGCTACCGTTCTCCGATGCTTCTTCTTCATCTCCTCTTCTTCCTCCTCCTCTTCTTATTCCTCTTCTTCTTCCTCGATTTTTTTTTCTACAACACTTCCATGACCGAATATGTTGAAAACTCTCTCAAACATTAATAATAATAACAAAAACGATCTCTTATAATGCTTCATCTTCCTCTTTCACACATGTGGTACTCTTTACTGTATCAGAATGCACTGCTCTTCTGCTATTTAAACAGACTGCTCTCAATTCGACCTCTCCTTCATACCTTGCCTAAAAAATCCAACTGTTACAGCGTTTCTTCTCTCCATTCTCTGAATTCGCCTTTATTGTATCCCTCAAGAAATATGTTTAATTGCATCTCTGACCTAAAACTTAAAAAACCCCAGTTTGCTATGAATGTTCGCTTTCCATCAACCATTCTTTTTTCCAACTTCAGTGCCAACTCACTCCTCTCACTGCTCAATCTCAAAGCAACCATCCCACTCTTCTCCCTCCAAGCCTCCCTCTCACCTCTCTCAAAAACTCCCCCCTCACCTTTCTCCCACCATTCATCCCTCTCATTCATCCTTCCCAAAGTTGCCCCCCTCCCATCCACAAAGCTGCCTCCTTCCACTGCCCTCTCACCTCCATCTCTTCACTCCACCTCCTCATATCCTCAACTGCCTTCTTCCCCCTCTCTTGTCCCCCCTCTCCCCCAGCACCACAGAGCCTTTTCTCCTCCTCATTCGGCCCCCTCCCCTAGCCATTCTGCAATACCCCACACCCTTTCCACAACACCCCTTACCCCCCCCCTCCTCCCTTGTCCTACCCTCACGCTCCCCCACCCCCCACCTCCTGCACCCAAAGCCTCCTCCCCTACCTCTTCATTAAAAGTATGGACCTCAAATATCCGGGGCCTTCGCTCAAACCTTTCAGATCTTTCCATACAGGTTGCCACTGACAAACCAGACATAATCTTCCCAACAGAAACTTTCCTCCCGTAAGACGTGTCTGACTCCCAAGTATCTCTCCCTGGTTACTCCCTCCTCCGGTTTGACAGACCTGAGCCTCGCCCTAGTGGAGGAGTTGCTTTCTTCATCAAAGACTCCATTCCTCACTCTCCATGCACTGCCCTCACACCCCCACACCCCCAGGAATACCTCTGGCTACGACTTCCCCTCCACTCCCACCTCATGTTTATATGTGTACTGTACCGTCCACCTAACAGTGATGAATCCATCTACACCTCACTATCTGAAAACATGGACCAACTTCTATCTTCTCATCCAAACTCTCTCTGTCTCTCTGTCTCTCTCTCTCTCTGTCTCTCTCTCTCTCTCTCTCTCTCTCTCTCTCTCTCTCTCTCTCTCTCTCTCTCTCTCTCTCTCTCTCTCTCTCTCTCTCTCTCTCTCTCTCTCTCTCTCTCTCTCTCTCTCTATATCTATCTATCTATCTATCTATCTATCTATCTATCTATCATCATCATCATCATGCCAGTTGGCGAGGTGTGCGTACCTCTCTCACCTGTCATGGCACCTCAGCAAATGCATTCTGTGACTCATTGGGACTGACTCAATCGGTCAACTTCCATACCCGGATCTCAACCAATGGTACTCCATCTCTTCTGGATCTGATTTTGACAACTTTCCCTGACAATATCTGCTGCTCTTCCCCACTCCAATCGGTTCTTCTGACCACGTCCTTGTCAAAGTGGACATCTCTCTGGCTATTATCAGAGAACCACCTCACAGCTGTCAAGTCTGGCATTTCACTCAAGCCGACTGGCAGGGTCTCCAAGCAGCCCTCAAACTTATAGACTGGTCTCCTATCGCTACTTTCTCCAACATCAACTCATCCTGGGAATTCTTTCAAAGAAACTTGCTCTCCCTCATGCACAGATTTATCCCCTCTCGTCTTCAGTTATCCTACCCTTCCTCCTGCCCTTGGTTCACTGAAGCTTGTGGTGAGGCAGTTGTCCTGAAACAACTTGCCTTTGCCTCATGGAAAGCAAACCCAACTGAGGGCAATCTCAGTTCCTTCCATAAAGCTCGGAACAAGTGTTGTATCTACCCTCAGGAGAGCCAGAAAACAACATCTTTCTCATCTCAAGTCTGAACTCTCAAACCTCTCTCCCTCTTCGAAATCCAGGGTGGTGTCTAATCAAATCTGTTTCTGGTGTATGTTCCCCCTCCATCCCCTCCCTTACCTCAAATGGCAGCACTGCTGACACCGCACGTGAAAAAGCTGAATGCCTAAACTCGGTGTTTGTAGCTAAATCTTGTGTCCAAAACCCATCAATTTCTCTACCCACCTTACCCAGTCGCACCCAACTGTCCCTGGACTCTGTGTCCTTTTCTCCTGACAAGGTGGAGAGCTTGCTGTCAAACCTCGACTCAGATTCTGCAACCGGTCCAGACGGCAACAGCCCACGTGTCCTCAAAGCCTGCTCTTCTACTCTTGCTCATCCTCTCTCTGTTCTATTCACCCTCTCATTTGTTCAAGGCTATCTGCCATCTGCTTGGAAATCAGCAAACATCACTGCCCTGCACAAAAAGGTGCAAAAACAGATCCCTGAAACTACAGACCAATCAGCCTTCTCTCAATCATCAGCAAGGTTATGGAATCCATCATCACTTCAGACATCAAATCCATCCTCTTCTCCAATGGCTTGATTTCTGATCATCAATTTGGTTTCAGACCAGGTCACTCACTCTACCCTGGAAATGCTGCTTCTGCTCTCCCCAAAAATGGATGGAAGCCCTCAATGCCAGACAGGAAATCCGAGCCATTTCCCTGGACATATCATGTGCTTTTGACACAGTCTGGCACCCTGCCCTGCTCACCAAACTCTCTTACTATGGTATACAAGGCCATCTTCACTCATGGCTTGCAGACTTCCTCTCCTGTCGCAGTCAACGTGTGGCCCTAAATGGAGTTCTTTCATCCCCCCTCCTGTCCAGGCTGGAGTTCCTCAAGGTAGCTTTCTGGGCCCTGTTCTTTTTCTGGTTTTCATCAACGATCTCTCCGACTCTCTGGAAAATCCTCTATATCTCTTTGCTGATGACTCCACCCTCTGCCCTACCATCGGTCATCCCTCAGACCGGCAAGCAGCAGCTCCTTCGCTCACTGCTGATCTGGATAAAATCACAAACTGGTCCAACACGTGGAACATGTCTTTCAATCCGGACAAATCTCACACTCTCACTATGTCTCTTCGAAAGGACCGTTTAGAACCCCCCCCCCCCACCCACTTTCTCAACAATCCTCTGGAAGAAGTCCTTTCTTTCAAGCTTCTGGGTCTCGTTATCTGCCATGACCTTTCCTGGGAAAGCCACATTTCAAACCTCGCCTCCAAAGCCAGTCGCCGACTGGGAATCCTCCGTCGTGCAAGGTCCTTCCTCGGCCCACCTGAGCTCCTGACCACTTACAAAGCTTTTGTCCGCAGCCTGATGGAGTACTGCTCTCCCCTCTGGGCTGGTGCTCCTGCCTCCCACCTTTCTCGGCTTCACGCTGTGGAAACCAAGACATTTCGGATTATCGGCATCTCCCGCAATGAGGCTGAGTCTTTGGGCCTCTCACTCAATCACCGCAGGTTGGTCGGTGGCCTTTCTGTCTTCTACCGTCTCCTCTCCAGTCTCACCCCCCTGCTTTCTCTGCGATTTGTCCCCACCACATTTCCACAGGTCGCTCTAGGTCCGCCAACAACCCCCTTCTGGTAAAACTACTAAAATCACGAATCACTGCTCACCTTTACTCTTTCATTCTTCTTTTTTTCCTGGCTTTGGAATCAACTCCCTCACTCTATTCATTCCCATTCTTCCCCCCAGGCCTTCAAAACAGCTGTTCACCACCACCTCTCATCATCCCCCATCCAAATCCTTGATCTTTTCTACCCCCGATAATCCACCCAAGCTCACCTCCTTCAAATTCCCTGGTTTCCTTCCTGAAAGTCCCTGTAATCTCCATCTATTCCCCATGTTCCCCGTCCCATCCATCTCCCTTCCACAGATCTCCAAATGTCTCTGTTCCTCACTGTTTTGTCCTTCCCACTCCCTCCCCTCCTGTCTCATGCCCCCCTTGATGTGCGTTGTGTGTTAGCTCTCATACGAGCCTCGACAAGGTATACAAAAAAAATAATTTAAAAGCTCAATTGGGATGGAGAACGAATGATTATAAATGCCCACGACCAAGGACACTACACGAATGGCTTTACAAAAAAATGCAGATAGAAACAGAAAGTAAGGAGCCACCTCCTATCGGGATGTAAAATACTCATGTCAGAACAGCTGTACACACCAAGGCACAACAAGCTATGTAGAGTTGTCCACTGGCACATCTGGATTATAAAGGGACACGGACGTCTTCAACGGGCCTGTCATATCTCGAGAAGGCTGAACGATGTGAAGTTTGAAAGTGCATCTGTTTTAATGAAATACCACTTATGATCACTGTGGCCTCCTTTTTGTAATGATTCATTCAAAGAAATAGAATAATAAGGAACCTCCACAGATATTGAGAGTACATTTATCCCGCAATGTATCCCACTTCATGAGAAAGTAATTTGGCCCTTTGCTCCACATCATGGCTTCAAGAAGGCTATTTTCCCGAAATGAAAATAACTTGTTTGTCATATTCACGTCAATGTTTTGCACCGATAAGAATATCACAAGAAAGAACAATCAGTTATAATTGTGACTCTTTAAGATGGGACTATTGCGACTTTCAGATCCCAAGAGATTTGCCCAAAACCTTTCGAGGAAATATTTTAACATCTCGGCATTTTCACCACACATTGATCCTCCTGGCATCCCATCTGCCATCGTTTGTTGGTGGACGTCAAAGATCCCATAGCGGCCTTCGCGAACAGTAGGCAAGCTATCGCCAGCACCCTAAACAATTTGCTAATGCCTGCTCTAACGCACAGGGGGCACTGCATCAGCAGCATAGCTGCACCCCCAGCAAATGGAGAAGACTATTCGTCCTTTAATGGCCATTAATGGGTCTCCTACTTAACATCAGCCTGATTTTTGTCCCAAATATTATTTTCAAAGGCTTTGGCTAAGTCCATGTTTTTGGCAATCTCACCGCGGTCACAACCTTTCAAGGTGTCGTCTTGCCTTCTTTATGAGTGCTTAGTTATTCTTAGAATCAGTCTACGGTCACTCGTTTAGGCATCTTTCTTCTTCCTTGGGAGCCTTTAATGTATTGGCATTAACATGATTTATAATAACTCTGTTCGAGCATGTTGCAGCCTTACGCTAACAGCCAATTTCACAGTTAATATGGAATGTATCATTTTGACATTTTGCCGAGTCCTTAAAATGTTTCACATTCTCATGTGTTCTTCTGCATACAAAGATTTTTTTATTTTTATTTTTTTTTTGTAATATGCATATTCATTAATTTACATCAGCAAGCAATTCAAAAAGGTCGAATATTTAATCTTCTAATGTTTTTGTTTTTTTTGTATAACTTGTCGAGGCTCGTGTGAGAGCTAACACACAACACACAGCAAGGGGGGGGGGCATGAGACAAGAGGGGCGGGAGAGGGGAGGACAAAGTAGTGGGGGAACAGAGACATTAGGAAATCTGTGGAAGGGAGAGGGATGGGGTGGGGTACATGGGGAACACAAGATGGACATTACAGGGACTTTCAGGAAGGAAAGCAGGGAATTTGAAGGAGGTGGGCTTGGATGGATTATCAGGGGTAGAAAAGATGGAGGATTTGAATGGGGGATGATAAGAGGTGGTGGTGAACAGCTGTTTTGAAGGCCTGGAGGGAAGAATGGGATTGAATAGAGTGAGGGAATTTATTCCAAAGGCGGGAAAAAAGAGGAATGAAAGAGTGAAGTTGAGGAGTGATTCGTGATTTTGGTAGTTTTACCAGAAGGGGGTTGTTGGCAGACCTTGAGCGCCCTGCGGAAATGTGGTGGGGACAAATCGCAGAGAGAGAGAGAGAGCAGGGAGGGGCGAGGCTGGAGAGGAGACAGTAGAAGACAGAAAGACCACCGACCAGCCTGCGGTGAGAGAGTGAGAAGCCCAACGACTCAGCCTCATTGCGGGAGATGCCAATGATCCGAAATGCCTTGGTTTCCACAGCGTGAAGCCGAGAAAGGTGGGAGGCAGGAGCACCAGCCCAGAGGGGAGAGGAGAGACTCCATCAGGCTGCGGACGAAAAATGTCAGGTCTGTTCCTTACTTACTCACCTTAGAATGTCAGGTGTGGAAGAAAAAATAATTATATTCATGTACTCTTAATTATAATTGTTGCTGGTGCTTTATAAATTTAATTTTTATGCTATAAGTCGAATTGGCTTTCAGTTATGTTTCCCTTTACCCAAGAGTCTTTTGATCTAAATGTTGATAAAAGGAATGTCTTACTATGAAACAAAGTGACCTGGTTGATAACGCTGCAACTTTTGCCATGATTATGTCATTCTCTTTCACCCAGTGGACACGTATTACAGTTTGAGTTATTTTGCCCATGTACCTAACAAAACCCATGTACTCACTTTGCCTAACAAAACTCACTTTGCCTAACATAGGTTTTGCCTAACAAAACCCATGTACTCACTGCATTTTATACACACAATTCCTTGTATTCATTTCTTTGTAAGACCTGTAACCTACGGTCTTATCTTGTACTACTTTTGGTTGTCTGCTTTTTTAGTATTTTGTCTGATTCTCACCAAGACCAGCTGAAAGTCACCATGTTCTCTCTTTTTGTTTGTTCTCCCAGCCCTCTCCACTCCCACGAAAGCATATATATGTCAGAAATTGTAAACTTAGCTTAGTGCAAATCATTGCGGATGTTTCACATCTCAGCGTTTTGAACTTCGTGGTACTATGAAATAAATGTTCTCTGACGGAATGTACTTTTCTTTGTGGACAGTGGATGATTTGGGTGTTTAAAGAGACAATAACGTAAATAGGATTTACGTTCTTCAGTCGGTTAACAACAAAATTCCACAACACAGCTATGAAACATCCTCTAAGAGTCCAACTAGTATACCTCCGCCAGGCTGGGCAGTTTACGTTTTGTATCCCACTGATCTGCATCCAGACCTCCAAAATCGAATCAGCTTGTTCTTGTCATCAAACCAACTCATCCACCAAGTTTTGTTATAATCCATCCAGAACTTTTTGAAATATCGTGCTATATATCATTTTTAGATCTTTTTTGTCAATGGTGAAGAATCAATTAAAAATTCCAGTATCCGGATCCGGATCCTCACAAAAATCGAATCATTTCCTCTCCCACCCAAGCTCTCCACCAAATTTCGTCCAAATCCGTCCACAACTTTTTGAGATATTCTGTTCACAGACAAACAGACAGACACACAGACACACAACAGAGACAAACAGGGATGAAAACATAACCTCCATCCACCTTCGGTGGCAGAGGTAATAATGGGATCCCAAATCCTACTTTTGGCTCTTTCTAATCACAAACCCATCAATATAGTACTGCAGCATAGCAAACCAATTGTTCGACTTTTCATAAAAGCACCAAAATTGGTACATATGTTGACTAATGTATTCTGGATATGGAGCCACTCGAGATTTTTGCTTTGGAAAATGGCCGCCATTCTACTTTAACAACATGGGATATCTGTCATTGTTATTGTCATTGTCATTCCAAGGCAGGAAGATGAAAGCTCTCTGACTCCATGCGGTCAAGAAGAGGCGGACACTCGCATCATGCTACATGTGGTCCATGCTGCAGAACATGAACACCGTCGGATTGAAGTTCGAACCGTAGACACCGTCGTCGTCTTGGCAGTGATGGTAGCCTAGGCACTACCATGCGTGGATGAACTCTGGATTGCCTTTGGGACGGGCAAGAACTACCGCTACATCCCTGCCCATGAAATAGCTGCCTTCCTCGGTCCACAGAAGGCACGTGCCCTCCCTGTCTTCCACGCCATGACCGGATGTGACACGGTATCAGCATTCGTGGGGCATGGGAAGAAATCTGCCTGGGCCACATGGAACTCATTTCCAGAACTGACAGATTCTCTTGTGACCCTGACCACCACGCCAGTCAACATCCAGGATGACACAATGTACTGCATTGAAAGGTTTGTGGTGCTCCTCTATGACCGCACCAGTCCATATGCGGACATCAACGAGGCCAAAAAGAAACTCTTTGCAAAGAGGAACTCCGTCTAGTGCATCCCACCTACCTCCGATGCTTTGGAACACCATGTGAAGAGATCAGTCTTCCAGGGTGGCTATGTCTGGGGGCAGGTCTTGGTCCCTCAACCTGTGCTTCCATCACCAACAAGCTGGGGCTGGCGGCAAACAGAGGATGGGTCCTACGAAATGCTCTGGACCACACTCCTTGAGGCTTCAAAAAGCTGCTTCGAGCTGGTGTCGTGCGGCTGCAAAAAAGGCTGTAGAAACCGCTGCAAATGCAAGAAGGCTAATCTGCAATGCACTGGACTGTGTGCTTGTGAAGGAGAATGCCAGTAGACAGACGCAGTAGACACAGACTGAGATATCGGCCTAGCTTAGAATGTGCAAATGCAAAGTCGCATTGCTTGTAAAAGTGTTGACTTCTTGATCCAGAGCCAGTACACTTGAGCTCAGAAACTCATATTGTACTAGACTGATGTATGCGTGTACCATGTGTCCTGGTAGAATGGTGGTAGACAGTAAACCGTAGCCGCTTCAAAGTGAAGTGTACAATTATTTGACTACATTTTCTGAGTTTGTCATTATCACGATTATCAGTTCCCTTTTCAAAATAGAGTAAAGTATGTAATCTATGATGCAATTTTTGTTGATTCCAAACCCATTGAATGTGATGAATATCATTTGACTCTTGTTCTCCAGGCAATAATGGGTACTTTTCAGCGAAAAGTTTCAGGAGAGCAGCAATTTACAAATCAAATAATGGCTTTTTTACCGAAAATACTGGCTCATAATATTTGAATACGCCTTTTCATGATCAATTTACTGAATTTTACACTTTCCTTATATCTACCACCAATACAATAAGAAAATAAGAGCATATAGCCAATTTTGCTAAAGTAGAATGGCGGCCATTTTGGAAAATGGTCGCCGAAGCTGACCAAGGCACAATCTTGGGTGGCTCCATATCTAGAATTGTTCGGAATGCATTATTTTACATGTGTACCAATTTTGGTGCTTTTATGCAAATTTGAACAATTGATCTGAAATATCAGACTACGCTGCAGGACTAATATGTCCACATTGAGATTGCAGTGCAGTGTACGACCTGGACCATTCACAAAGTTTTTGCAATGAGATAATCACAAGGAACTTTGACACATTATGTCATTTGGGCCATCATGTCTGCACTGCATTATCACCAGTCCACACAAGAATTGCTTTGGTTTTTAAATACCCTCGCTCGAGGAGAGGGTATTGAATTTGGGTTTGTTACAAAATCGAATATTTTTCAAGTGTGTTTGTTAGTCGATTTTGTAACTCTGTCTGTTTGTCTGTCTGATTGTCACCTACAGGTCATAATTTTAAACCGACCTTCACACAACTTCACCACATGGTAGCGTTTGTCATAATGAAGAAGCCTATTATTTTGAGGTCAAAAGGTCAAAAGGTCAACATCGGCCAAAGGTCAACAACTTTAGTGAGATTTCTAAAATCCTGAATTTTCATCCGATTGACTTGAAGTTTGAAGAGGATATATATTTCATGTCAATGATTTCAACAAGCCATTTATTTTTGAGGTCAGCATTGACCAAAACGTCATCGGCCAAAGGTCAACAACTGGGGTGGTATTTCTAAAATCCTCAATTTTCATCCGATTGACTTGAAATTTGAAGAGGATTTATATTTCAGCTCACTGAATTCAACCAACCAATTATTTTTAGGGTCAATATAAACCAAAAGATCAACGTAAGCCCAAGGTCAACAACTAAGGTGGTGTTTCTGAAATCCTCAATTTTCATCTGATTGACTTGAAATTTGAAGAGTATATTTTTTTTACGTCGCTGAATTCAACCAACCAATTATTTTGGAGGTTCACATCGGCCAAAATGTTAACATAGGCCAAACTTCTAAGATTGTCAATTTTCATCCGATTCACTTGAAATTTGTCGAGGAGTTGCATATTTGGTCATTGAATTCGACCACCAAATATTTTTGAGATAAAATTTGTTTTGGCGATTTTGCAAGTACCATGCTCGGCACGACGTCTTCTTGTTTGTTTGTTTGTTTGTTTGTTGTCTGCACAGAGCTTCAGTGTTTTTCTCAGCAACCGCTTGTTGGATTGAGACGAAATTTTCACCATCGGAGCAACTACTCATGTAGAATGTTCTAATCATTATGACATCATATGCCATGTGGTGTGGCAGCGTACGTCATAGGTCATATGTCACGTCATAGTTCACGTCAATCATACACATCGACCGTGCTGGTCCATTTCAAGAGAAGCTTTTCCTTATATTTTCCTTATGCAAGTATTGGGCTTGGAATCATCATCCAGTTCCATTTGAGCATATGCATTGGTCAAATCAAGCTTAGTGAATATCTGGCCACCCATGAGAGTGGTGAACAGATCCTCTGCTTTGGGCAAAGGGTAGCCATCCTGCTTTGAAGGCTCCATCCAGCCGTGTCAAAGAAGGCTCCATTCAATCTCGTCTAGCTCGTGTGTTGTTCAACTACCGCACCAGACCACATCAAACCACCGGTCGCTCACCTGCCAAGCTTCTGATGGGTCATGAATTGACAACACGGTTATCATTAGTGTACCCGGACATAACGGTTTAGGTGGAGAATAACAAGTATCAACAGAAACGTAATCACAACCAAATGTCTGTATACCGCAACTTCCAGATCAATGATCCTGTACACGTGTTGAACTCCGGATGTGGAACCAAGTGATTATCTGGCATCATTATCGATAACATTGGTGAAATGATGTTTCTTGTGAAGTTGTGTGATGGTAGATGCATAAGTAAACATGGTGACCAACTCAGGTTACGTCATGGGGAGCCAAACATTCAATCGGCTCAAGTGCCTTTGTCACCCACTACTGTATCAACACCATCTGCGTTTGATCTTGAGGTGTTTCCTCATGAAAGCTGCTCACCCATCAATGTACCTGAACTCCTTCCCGACTCTGTACCCCTTATTGAGAAGCCCGCAGCAGTTGCAAGCAAGGACAGCACTCCACTAGCCCTTACAAGATCAGATTGTGTCTGTAAGCCTCCTGAGCATCTTCATTTGTAAAAAAAAAAAAAACGTATAAAGGGGGGGGGGGGAGAGATGAGATGTATCAATAGTTTATGATCACGCACACATACCTGGGTGCACCGGGGTGTGGTTAAGCAGAGTCAGGTGACCCGCCCATGTTCTGATGATGCACTGTGTTGTGCCCGTGTCGGGATTAAACCAGTTGCTCCCACTTCAGAGCCTTTGTCCCTGTCCACTGAGTACATTACAATGGGTTGCATAACCTCCTCCACAGTGCCACACACCACAGGCCTGAGTTCAAGTTCAGATCGCACACCCGCAAAACCTGCTCACCACACACACGTAACCCAGCAGGCACGCACGCACACACACACACACACACACACACACACACACACACACACACACACACACACACACACACACACACACACACACACACACACACACACATACACACCCCATGGAGTCATTTCTACCCATTTGTATAATGTCCATGTGTGCTGTCTACATACCTCTTCACTTCCAGAAACTGCTGACTCTTAATATGTTGGCAGACTATTTTTATTTTTTATTTTTTATACTTCCACTTATTGTGGTGGCATGATTTTCCTGCTTTAAACTGATCACCGGTGCATCACCACTGCGACTGAGTATGGGGGCACCGCTGATGCAATGCCCCTATTACCAGTTCACTGGTACTCATTTCACCAACCTCGGAAGGATGGCAGGCTAAGTCAACCCCACCTGGTGTTAATTCCTCAACTGGTGGGACTTGAACTCAGGACCCTGAGATCCCAAGCCCACCACCCTAACCATTAAGCCAACACCAGGCTTGGCAGAACTATAATAGTATATTTATATGAATATTTTGTAATGTAAGCAGATCGCCCAAAACGGAAAGAGCAAACTGAATACGTAATTGCCAAAAAAGGACCCCTGTGGACTGTGCCGTCATTGATTGCAAAATCAGATTATGAAGCACGGCACAGCACTCAATGAAGTTACACTTTCTGCACATTCCTTCATATTTTCTTCTCGATATAATCGTCTGAACAGTAGAAAAAGTTAAGCATCATGCTTTGCTGAAATATATACACTTAGTTATAAAAATTGCTGATGTGTTCAAAAAAATTCGATTTCACTCCAGATTTCAACACTTATTTTGTCCACCAGATCCAATTCTCAAAGACATAATATTTTGATTATACACTTTAATTAGTCCATTGGGAGTAGATCATGTTTCCAAGTTGAGGCATGTTTGAATAGGCCAAACAAAATGGCGAATTAGGACCCCATCGAGGGGGGGGGGAGGCGAGGTGTCCAAGGATGCACCTGATTGAGAATATAATTAAATAAGGCCGGTAATTATCCTCAAAAGGAGTGTTTTAATTAAGCCAAACACACAATTTTCAGTCATGCACTTCCTTGGAGTTTTCTTTGTATGCATGCAAAGTTTCAGGCTTATATGTTTCTTGGTTTTGGAGTTATGGGACACACACACACACACACACACACACACACACACACACACACACACACACACACACACACACACACACACACACACACACACACACACACACACACACACACACACACACACACACACACACACACACACATTTAGTTGAATAGATTCTCATTGTTATCACCTAATTTATTTTGCCTTCCTTTCTCCTGAAATGTTCTCATTACATGGAGAACCAAGCTGCCATATCGCCACCAAAGCTTGAAGAGCGCTTGCCAATTTTCTTTGGCTTAACCACCCAAGCAAGCACTCAAACAAAACGGTTGAAGAAACTTTCAAAAACGAAACGGTTAATTTTTTTAATGTGGATTTTTAATTTTTTACGTGGAATGTGGATTTATCTTTGCCAAAGTGACGAGTCATATAATGAAGGAGATCATACAAAAAAGGGGAAAATTAGAAAAAATTAAATTCCACATTTTCAGTGAGAGCCACTAACCGACTCATTATATGGCCAAACATAGGCAGGTGGGCCCTGAGCTTTATTTAAATCGATCGATACATTCAGTGACTGTGAATATTGAAGATCACTTGCCAATTGGCTTAAGCACTCAAACAAGCACTCCAACGGAATGGCTGGCTTGGCAAGTGATTTCCAATCAGTCATATAAACCCCTGTACCCGGAAATGCCCAAGCAATGTCCGAATTAGACAAATGAACACTTTTCTTTTCTTTTTTTTAGTGCTGCTAAGTTCCATTCTGGAACTTAAATTTTGAAATTCGGCTTAGATTAAGAGATTCTCGAGGATATGGCATGTGCAGAAATTAAATATAGCCACGAACGCTGGCGTCTCCAGGCATTTATAAGCATTGCAATGTATCCAGGGATTCATAGGTATGATGAGGCATTTGATAATATGTGAGGAAAGTGAAAAAAAATACTTTATTGTCAAGAAATGGTTGCAGCCTGTTCCAAGCCAAGAAATTGCTGAGAAAGCCAAAAAACATGGCAGCTTCAGACTCTTGCGAGCTGACAGAGGGCTGACCAAGATGGTGCTGTGCCATCTTGGTAAGGCTTATTTTGGTTTTTTTGTGATGAGCAACCCCTAAATAATCTTTAAAATGGGTGTTTAAATTAAACCCAAACACTTAATTTTAATTAATGCACCACCTTGGAGTTTCCTTAGTATGCATGGAAAGTTAGGGACCACTAGGTTTCACAGTTTTGGAGTTATGGAACAGAGAGATGGACATACACTGACATTATTATTATTATTATTATTATTATTATTATTATTATTATCATCATAGATATACAGTCTATATATATCCATAATATTACTAAAACTCATCTTGTATATATGTATGTATGTATGTATGTTCCCAAAATACAGCCAAAATGGTACAAGATAGCACAAAAATTTTCGAGCCACCTTACTCATCATTATACTGCGGTGTGCAGTGTCAAGTTTCGTTCAAATCGGGAAACGAAAAAATTATTTAAAAAATCAATTACCGATTCAGTCAAGTACTCTTCGGGAGAATTTGATCAATGCAAACAACCTCAGCAGTATAGTTCGCTAGAGCTATCTTTTTTAATGTTTTTTTTAATCATCTGCTGTCACAACAGGAACCCAACGGGTTTACGGGTCGTCTAGTGTATATATATATATATATATATATATGTTCAGTGTGTGCACAATGTATCTTTATTTGTTAAAATTAAAATGGTTAAAATGGCAGCTATGGCCTACCTTAAATGTGGTGATCAAAACTACTTTAATGCATCATGAATCGAGATTTGGGTGTTTCTGAATCTTTCCAAACTTTTCTTCTTCAAAATGTACAAATGAAAGGTTTCTTTTGTTCAAGGTCAATTTGAAGTCATCCACAAAGGTAAATGTTCCTGTTTGTAAACAGTGTTTGCTATACTAATTAACTCCTTTGTTGATGCTTACAAAAGTGTTCTGATTAAGTGAAAATTTCCATTGACAATTTGCTGTGATATTTACTTCCTGCATTGATTTAATGAGCGAAATGACAGATCTCTGATAGCTTGCACATGTTGTTGCATTTGAGCCTGTGGAGTAACTGTTGAGATCGTTCTGTCCGGGTTCTTCCTGACATCTTTGGTCTTTGCTCCTTTCACACTTCTTTCTAAAAATTTTTTTCCCATAATTCTCTTTTATTCGTTCTAATTCTTGATTTTTCTTCTGTTTCATCTCTTTTACTCTCTATTCCTCTTTTTCATTATCTATCTCTCAAAGGAGAAGTGAATTCTTTCAGAAATTTTTCTGTAAGGCTCACTTGGCTGCAGCTGAATGGGTTTGAGAGCGATGAATTAGTGGCTGAAACCCGAATCCTATCCACGCTCCTCCTGATGACTCCATCTTTGCTCTTTACCTCTTAGGGTTCTTTCTTGGTCTTCCGTTTGATTTGGAATCATCGCACAAAATTTAATCGCATATTCAAATGAAGGTTCTGAGTTTTAAAGTTGAGGGTCTTTGAGGATGACATTTTATTTCAGAATCGGCACTATTTATAACTCAAATAATAAGGTGAATCGAGGGAGTAAACATAACCATAGAGGAACAACATTCCTGACATGTTTGTGACATCATAAAGGCTGTTGATCACAATGACTTCAATAATTATGTATGTTTATATATGTTTATATGGAGGTCATGTTTTCACCCCTGCTTGTTTGTCTGTCTATTTGCCTGTCTGTGAGTCGGGTATCTCAAAAAGTTATGGACGGATTTGGACGAAATATGGTGGACAGCTCGGGTGTGTGATAAGGAAGAAGTGATTCGATTTTGGTGAAGATGCGGATCTGGATCCGGTCTATCAGTGGGGATACAACTGTTTAGCCTGGCTGAGGGATGCGCTCTACCAAGTGCCATTCGAGTTACCCTTCTTTGTCCATCCAAATTCTCTCATCATGTAATCTGTCCTTTCTACACTAGTTAATATTCGTCTCTACGTTCTCCTGATTGTCCTCATTGTTGACATGCTAATCATCGATCATCTACGCTTTGGCTGCTCCATGAACTCTGATAGCTGTCGACAGCGGTGCTTCTGCTCGACCCGACTCAGATGCTGAAATTCAAATTTGCTTCTGTCCTAATGGAAATGCATTGCGGCACTGCTCGTGGAAGATGAATAGGTGTAGAGGGAAACCACGAGAGCACGACTGCAAGTAATATGCTTACAACTAAAGGAAGAAGAACAGAAAAACAGGGGGATCACACCAAACTTCTTTAGCCAGATGTACAACAGGAGGAATTGGTGAAGAAAGAAAATGGGATGTAAAAACAAAGATGGAAAGATAATGGTGGAGACATGCAAGGTAGAAGTCATGCAATGTGGAAATGAAAGGCTTGGATGACTTGATTTGACTTGTCACCAAAGAATGTGCATCTTTGTCCATGACTTCCATCATAGACTCCTCTCCCCACCCCCTTGGGAATGAGTGAGCTATAAGAAAAAGAGTATATGATTTATGACCTCATATAATAATTTATATGTGAAAATATATGCCAATCTGTTTGGTTCAGCCACCAGGGGGAGACGAGCCCTTTATGGAAAATAAATTCCAATCAAATGAACCCCTGTCAGGTAATCCTAAAGCAAACACAGCATCTGGAAGAAAAAAAATGAATGAACAATATTATCACCATCGACATTCGAGAAGGACTTTTCGAGCTATAAGCACTGTAAGGATCTTCACCAAAGGATCATGATCTCTAAGGATCTTCACCAAAGCCTTATTCATGCTGATTAGAGCAAGAATGGTGAATTTATTATTTATTATCCTGTTGCATCCCTTTGGAAGCTCCCTTAATCTCTCTCATCCACACAACCGGTAATAGCTCAAAGCAGTTACAGACTTCAGGAAGGTTAACCCCGTTAACCCTGTTGAGGTGTATAAACTGCAATATGCCATGTTTCCAAGTGCAAATCAGCCTGTGACACATTTGTGGAGGCCTTTGCATTTGGTTTAACCGGTCATAGTAGTCTGAGAAATGCCAAGTTGTTAATTTTGCAAGAGATGTATTATTAATAATTAAATATTTTTTTCTTACTAATAACTAAATATGTTTACGAGCGGGGTGTGCTTACACTGTTACACATTGTGGAAACATATGAACCGTGCTTCCCCATTGTCTCGGGTCGCTCACCTGTATTTGATTTTTTGGTTGATGAGCGCCAGCCAGTTGACCACTATATTCATTATGTCTGTGTGTCTGTCTGTCCAGAGCATAACTCCGTGGACTTTGATCCGATCTTGATGAAACTTGGTTGCGTGTTCGATATCAATGTCTAGTTGTGTTTTCCTGGATGAGGGTGTGCTACGCCCACTGTGGGTGGAGCCACGCCCCAAAAATAGCCATTTTTAGGGGGTAGTCAGATTAAAAATCTGTCTTCTCCTCGGGAATTGACTGAATGGAATGGGTTCTTCGGTATTTGAATAGCAAAATGAATTATCTAAAACTTGTCGTTGTCTGATTTTTCATTTTAGTCACAAGGTCAAAAACTTAGAAAATTTCGAATTTTGACATAAAAATCATACGACCGCCCAAACTTTGAGAGCTAGGATGACAATATTTTTTATGCATAATCTTGAGGTCATTCCCCACCTAAAGTCTTGAAACCATTTTTCTCTATCTCGAACACCTTGCCCGTGGCGCCCCCTTCAAGTTTGTTTTTATGCCGATTTCATCAAGGTATGGATTATAATCCGAGGAGTGCGAAATGCCATATAGCCTATATGACGTTATATTGTTCCTGGAATGTTCCAGAGGAAGTTTTGCACCAAAGGTCATAATCTTTGACCTTTGACCTTTAAAGGCCACAAAGGTCAAATTTTCAAAGTTGTGGGAATCGAACCGGGTTTTCGACCTTCTTCGACGAACTAACTCCAATAAGCTATAGCACGTATCCTGTTTCCTTATTTTAATGTCCACAACATTGTTTTGTGACCTTTAAAGGTTCTGGAAAGGTCAAATTTTGAAAGTTGTTGAACGAAACCGGGTTTTCGACATTTTGCAGCTAATAACCTGTCACTCGTACCACATCATGTTGATCATTTTTATAACTTGGTCAAAAATCATCACATTGTCTCATCCTTGACTTCTGAAACAATCTACATCGTCAAATACCGCTCGTGAACCATCGTCGTCTTCAGACTTGTCATTTATTTATTTTCATTTATTGTTTTTCATTTATTTATATTTTCATTTATGTATGTTGAACGACGGTTGTGTGATTTTTTTTTTCCACGTGTATCGGCGTTGATGTCCGTCGGCACACACAATTACCGTGCTTCCTCATTGTCTTGGATCGCTCACCTGCATTTTTTTCATTTTTTTTTCATTTATTTATATTTTCAGTTATGGATGTTGTTCGACGATTCTGTGATTCTGTCCGGTCTACCAGCTTCGATGTCCATCGGCACACAAAATTTCAGCTTTCTACGTCACCCAGAAGGTTCCGATCTTTAATATCAGTCAGTCAGTTAATCAGTGGTTGGAAAGAGCTATATATATATATATATATATATATATATATATATATATATATATATATATATATATATATATATATATATATATATATATATATATATATATATATATATATATATATATATATATATATATATATATATATATATATATATATATATATATATATATATATATATATATATATTGTTGTGGTTACCAAATTCGCAAACCACCATTCAGGTCCCTTAGGTGAGATATCTCGGTAAGTATATGTGTAGTTAGGCCCAAACCTGTTGTCTAGTGGGAATAAATGTTATTCATGCGTGCTGCGACTCTTCAGGATAGCCGTTTTTCTTTTACTATCTTTATTTTGGACCAACCGCCATTGTTACCACCACCAACCACAACATCAACCACCCACCGCGGCGCCGCTTCACGTCACACCTCGCAACCGTCGCATCGCCACCGTTCTTGCGCCGCTTGTGGGTACCGGTGTTGGACTCGTGCAGGGCGCGCGCCGAACAGCGTGTACAAAACCACGGATTTTCAGCTCCAAAAACGGATCAAAAAGCATTCACGCCCACTTTTTCTCGGGCCAATGGGGAGCGAGGTGAAAGGTCAAAGGCAGGGGGTCAAAGATGAGAGAGCGAAGCCACGGGGCTTATATAAGCGGCCGCGTTCGTCAGTAGAGGAGAGAGAGTTAAGACTTCGCGGGCGGTGGAGTTGGGAAGAAGAAGCAAGAAGGAGTTGGTCGTCGTCGTGTGCGTTGGAGTCGGAGCGAAGGGGACGGAGCTGTGGAGAGGCGGCGAGGGCAGACGAGGGGGTGCTCGCGTCGTGCCGGGAGCTGCACACCAGGGAGGCCGACGGCGCGACCTGGTCGAGGTGGAGACGCTCGTCGCGGGACTCGAGGCAGAGTAGAAATCCTCTATACCCCGAGCATCAGCAACCCCCTCCTGTTTCCCCCCGCGCTGAGATAGTGCGACCAAGGGGGCCCCTTTCCCACCCCCTACCAGACACTGCCTGCGAGGCCCGCGGAGTTGAGGCACCATCGCCGCTCCGCGTCTCATCACCAGACGGGTAGGCCCGACCCGGTCTCGGCCTCAGGCCCGCCTCATCCTTGAGGGTTCTCTTTTCTTTTTCTTGGTTTTGGGTATGTGTTGTCGGCGCCGTCTGTGAAGTAAAATTGTATAAGTGTTGCCGTGTGCTCGCGTAATCGGTATTAGATCTGCATTGTCGCATTTGCTTTTTGTGTAAAATTGCATTGTGTTTCTTTTCCTTTTCTATGTGCTTTTTGTGGAATTGAATATGTGTGCTTTCCGTTCATCGCGAATAAATGTGCTTTGTGTTGAACTGTTTCCCGCTTCGCTTCGTCATTTCTTTCATTGAATCCTCATCTTGCTTCACGTAAAGGGTTGGTAGTGGGCTGAATACGCCCGATAATTAATCGAACCGTCGAGGCCGACGATAACACCGCTCGGTTATCCCGATAGTACGGAACGGGTCGCTTAAGTGGCCCGTGTCCGAAGTCGACCTGCGGCGAGGTGCGATCTCCCGGTCTACCCTCCGTGTGGGTACTTAGGTAGGTCGAATTTGGCGAGCAACCCTATCCCACGCGGGTGCCGATTGGCTCGATCGCGGTGAGACCGAAAGGTCCACCCGTGACTGGTTCCCGGCGTTAGTCCGAGAGGGTCACGACTGGATTGTCCGTCCGGTGGGCGACGTGCTGCGATTCGAGTTACGTGGCCGTCAGCACGCCGGCGGGCGTGAATCCGTAACACTGGTGTCAGGTCGTGCGATACAAATTCATCGCCCTCCTCGCGCACTGGTATTGGAGAACGGGACAACGGGCTGTCCTGTCTCCGGCTAAATTCACGGGAATCGGTCCAGGGGTGAGAGAAGCGACCCCCGATTCCCTCCAAATTCCGAGCGAGCGAAATTAACCCTTTAAGAGAAGCAAGATGGCGTCTCAAGGCGAGCGGGAGCCGGGGGTATTAGAAATGGATGTAGAATGTGTAGAATCCACGGCTCAGGATGGAATCCCCGTGCAGGAAATGTTGATTGTGCAGGAACACGGACTCGCCCAACTGAACCCAGAGCCCGAAAGAGGTGCGGCAGCGGCCACAGTGTATGACACCTCCCCTCCCCCTCTCCACCAAAACCCTTCCCCAACCCCTGCCGAAACGGCTCACTCAAGCGCACCCGACATGGCCCAGCTATGCGCCATGCTGGCGGCAATGACAGCGAAGATGAATGCGAACATGAACAAGCAAATGGACGAAGTAAAAACGAGGATGGATGCGAATACACAACAAATAAATGCGGATATGAAAGGCATGAACGAAAAGATGGATACAAATACAAATGAAGTAAAAACGAGGATGGATGCGAATACACAGCAAATGAGCGGAATGGAAGCAAACATGAAGGAAGAAATGAAAGAGCAACGGGGTGAGACGCTGAACATGGGCCGATGCCTGCAGGCGTGCATGAAGGCCGTGACCAGGGAGATAGGAATGGCGACTCCACGTGTGGGAGCAAACGAGCTGGAAGGGGGTGCAACGGCTGACAGGCCCGCGGTGGAGGCGGGTAAAAAAATAATTCGGGGGGCGTGTTGGGCGAGGGTCGTGACAGAGGAATCGACGGTGACCAAAAGGGAAAAATTAAATGGGGAGACCAAAATGTGTGAGACGAGACACGAGGTGACGACAACAGAAACTTATAAATGTATAGAGACACGGGAGACAGAAAAAATAGAGGGAAGACTACACGGTGAATTGGACAAGGTTAGTGACGCACACACACACACGGAGGTAGTGGAGGACCATGAGGTTGAGCTGGTGGACTGGGTAGAGACCCAGTGCGAGCACCTGGATGGCCTCCTCCAGGAACGAGGGGAGGGAGTATGCCCCCTTGAGGCGAGTCACGACCAGGTGAGTTCGGTCGTGCTTTGTGAGGTTGAGGGGAGGAGTGCTGTGGACGGGTGCACGGAGAGCTTGGGGGGTATAGAGGCCCCGGAGACCCTTGTGGGGACACGAATCCCCAGTGTGGTTGTCCCTGTGTGTGTGGTGCAAGGTGTGAGTGCGTCCCCGTGTGTGGAAGCGACCCCGTGTGTGAGTGGTGTGGTGGCGATGGTGCCAGAGTACGTGCTTCCCAGCACGCCGTGTGTGGGTGAGGCACCGTGTGTGAGTGAGGCCGTGTGTGTGAGTGAAACGGCCAGTATGAGTGAGGCACCACGTGTGAGTGGTGTGGTGGCGAGTGTGCCGGAGTGTGTGCTTCCCAGCACGCCGTGTGTGGATGAGGCACCGCGGATGAGTGCCCTCGCGTGTGTGGGTGAGGCACCGCGGGTGAGTGCCCCCGCGCGAGTGAATGGAGCACCACGGGTGAGTGGTATGGGTTATGCAAGGGAGACCGTGTGTGTGAGAGAGCGGTATGAGAGGGAGATGTCGGTTGGCATGCGGGAGCACGCAGCCGCGTCTCCCGGTGTGAATGTGATGGAGTGGAGTGTGAGCGTCGTGACACGCAGGTGTGCGTGGGTGGAATGGAGACTACGACGGCGACATGTAAGGAAAGAAAGCCGAGTAGCGGCTGTAGCTGTTTCGGGGACCGTGCCGGGTTCACCCAGCAGTGAGCACGAGGTTCGTGCTGTGCAACGCACGAGACCACCACGTGCTCGCTTGCGAGAGTGAAGTCCCGGTCCGGAAACGCACGCGGTGGATTTGCCGATCCCGCGGACGGACAAAGTTTAGGCAGGATAACGGATTTGGACCGGACGGGTTCTCCACGCGATCGTGTGTGTTAAGCTCCAACGGGCAAAGCACATGTGTTCGCGTGGGGAACCCCTCGAGACGTGGGGCTTGTGTTTTTTTTTTTATGCGCACGGTGACGTCATGGCTGCACGTGTGGTTGGAATCCGGCAGGAGGGGTATCCCGGCCGGATGGTACCGTCCAAGGAGGGACGAGGAACACGTGCAGCTGCATGACGTCACGGGCAGGTGAAAAGTGCGCGAGCTGAGTTACCGCGCTGGTGCTGCGCATGTAAAGGAAAAAAAAAGAAAAAAAAAGAACAAGCCTCACTTTCGGGTGCACAGGATTCCTGGGCAAGGGGTGGAAGACCCCCTTGACCTACAGCACAGGATGGAAACTAGTTAGGGGGAAGGGTTATATTAGCTTAGCTAGACCGACTTCATGGGGCAGGGGTAAGTCCTCATGGAGTCCGTGGAATGGATTAGGTAGAGGGATTTAGTGAGCTTTAGGTTGGGAAATAAAATGGGATTATTTGAGGACATGGACAGACTTGTGAATGTGTAGAGGGGACGTAGCTTAGCTACGTAGTGTTAAAAGGAATGTGCTATAGTGTAAGGGACGACGTGGGAGCACGAGTTAGTTAGGGGATGTAGTGAGGAGGATGGCAGAGTTCAGCGGTGTGTGTGTTGAAGAGTTGTGGGTTGTGAGGTGAGTACTTGGTGAGTGAGTGAGGCCAGCGGGTCTGTGTGTATGGAGCGAATGGGGAATGCATGGTGCGATGAGTGATTGGGGGGAGGAGTGACTCCCGCCCAAGGGACCCCGGGGTCAGAGTAAAGTGAGTTAGCTGGGTTAGTCAAATTAACAAAAATGGAGGTCGTTTTGCTGTTGGTGGGAATGTAGGCTCGAAACCCATTTGGAGGGGTGCAGGAGCCCTGTTGACGGGCTTGGGAGCGTGGCTGCGAAAGGTGAGTATCGCTGAGTGGGTACCCCGGGCACCAGGCTAGTCGGCCGCGGTAGGCCATGGGCCCATGGGGGGCCGGGATAGAGTAGTGGGCACGGGTGCGCCTGCTTGGTGCGGGGGCCCGGGGCGCCATTAGCCGCGTGGGCAGTGTTGTGGGCACGGGTGACCCTCGGAAAGGGGCCCGGGAGGCCGGCCTGCCACGTGTGCGTTTCAGGGGAGGTGCCATGGGGGGCACTCCCCGGTGTTAGGGAGCTGGTAGGCTCGGAGGCGGTGTAGTGCCCGGGGGTGCCATAGCGGGAGATTCGGCAGAGGGTCGTGCCTGCCAAAGGGAGCCACGTGTCCCAGCCAGGAGACCGTGTGAGGGCACGGAGAGAAAATTGGGGGGCGAGGCCCGAAATTGTGAGGACACCAACACAGGCGACGGGAATCTGGGTTGTTAGAACCAATAGTTTAAGCGAGAGGCGCTTGTTGAAAGCCCTGGGGTAGTTTAACAGTTAAATGGTTAGGGTAGATTAGGAGATGTACCCCTCCGCACCATCCATCCCCTCGCTCTCGTTGTGGGCCGCTGGACCCACTTTGGGTTAGATCGCCGAACTCTGGGGAGGCCATTCTGAGGCTTCGTTGGGCCTCGACACAGGACGTTAGCTCTCCCTTATTCCCCTCCGGGAAGGGAACGTAGGGGTTGGGAGTAGGCTAGGTGACAGGATAGGTTAGCCGAACAAAGACGATAAAGGGGGTTAGGGGACGATTTATAGTGGGGAAGTAAAAATAAATAAATAAATAAATAAATAAGTTGGGGCTAAATTGGGGTTTGGACAAATTAAGGGAGTGGGTATGTACAGTGACAGGCAAAGGCGATAGGTTGGGAGGGAGACAGGTAGGTAGGTCCGAGCCCGCCTTCCGAGTGGCCAGCACCACCGCACTCCCTCCACCAACCTCCACTGAACGGCAAAGGCTGGCCACTTCATCGGCTGGCCGTGTTTTGCTTCAAGGCCTGTGCCGGCCACTTCAGCCGGCTGGCTATTTTTCTTCAAGGCCTGTGCCGGCCAACTTCATCGGCAGCTGTTATTTTGCTGCAAGGTCTGTGCCGGCTGGATCGTCTGCAGCTGCTGTGCTGCAAGGCCTGTGCCATCGGCTGGCCGTGTTTTGCGTCAAGGCCTGTGCCGGCCAGTTCATCTGCTGGCTGTTTTTCTTCAAGGCCTGTGCCGGCCAGTTCATCTGCCCGCTGTGTTTGCCTGCAGCGGCCTTCTTCTGCGGGCTGTGTTTGCCTGCTCACCTTTGCCATGCCATGCCCACTGCCCACGTTCACCAGCCCCGTTCAATTTTTGCTTTGCCCCCCCCTTGTTCATTTCCATGTGCGCTAGGATCCGCAAGGCAACAGTTTGCAAGCTGCGAGAACTGCCCTGTTGGCAGCTACAACACGGGCCTGCAGTGGCGGCCCGTGCACCGTGTTTGTGTTCATCCATCCATTCGTTGTGCTCATTGCGTGTGCCACTTGAGCTGGCACGGAGACTGCATTTGTGCAGCCCATGCACCGTTGTGGTTCACTGCATTCAGTTAAAACCGTTCATGCATCCATTCGTTGTGCTCATTGCGTGTGCCACTTGAGCTGGCACGGAGACTGCGTTGTGCAGCCCATGCACCGTTGTGGTTCACTGCGTTCAGTTCAAAAGGGAAGGCCTTGGACTGCGTGTGAGCAGCCAGCCACGTTCCCTGTCACCTGCATTGTTTGAGCCAGAGACTGCATGCGAGCAGCCTGGCTCCCTGCTAACTGCTTTCTTTTTGCAGAGTTCATTGATCCTGGGCCATGGTTTAGTGTAAAATTTGTAAGTTAAGGTTAAGATGTACTGTAAATATGAGTGCGCCCCCGGCATGTCTGTCCTAGCGCCGGCAATTTTATTTAAGTCGTCCGTGTGAGTGAGTTTGTTTAGGTAGTTACGCAGCCCTCAGGTTATTTATTTTGGGGACACGAATACCATGAATGTCGCACTCAGGGATCCGTAGGTAAAATGTACTAGGGGAAAACTGCACATGATGGCACACGAGAATTTGACGACTCGGGACGAGTCTGTAAAAAGGGGAGGGGGTAGTGTTGTGGTTACCAAATTCGCAAACCACCATTCAGGTCCCTTAGGTGAGATATCTCGGTAAGTATATGTGTAGTTAGGCCCAAACCCGTTGTCTAGTGGGAATAAATGTTATTCATGCGTGCTGCGACTCTTCAGGATAGCCGTTTTTCTTTTACTATCTTTATTTTGGACCAACCGCCATTGTTACCACCACCAACCACAACATCAACCACCCACCGCGGCGCCGCTTCACGTCACACCTCGCAACCGTCGCATCGCCACCGTTCTTGCGCCGCTTGTGGGTACCGGTGTTGGACTCGTGCAGGGCGCGCGCCGAACAGCGTGTACAAAACCACGGATTTTCAGCTCCAAAAATGGATCAAAAAGCATTCACGCCCACTTTTTCTCGGGCCAATGGGGAGCGAGGTGAAAGGTCGAAGGCAGGGGGTCAAAGATGAGAGAGCGAAGCCACGGGGCTTATATAAGCGGCCGCGTTCGTCAGTAGAGGAGAGAGAGTTAAGACTTCGCGGGCGGTGGAGTTGGGAAGAAGAAGCAAGAAGGAGTTGGTCGTCGTCGTGTGCGTTGGAGTCGGAGCGAAGGGGACGGAGCTGTGGAGAGGCGGCGAGGGCAGACGAGGGGGTGCTCACGTCGTGCCGGGAGCTGCACACCGGGGAGGCCGACGGCGCGACCTGGTCGAGGTGGAGACGCTCGTCGCGGGACTCGAGGCAGAGTAGAAATCCTCTATACCCCGAGCATCAGCAACCCCCTCCTGTTTCCCCCCGCGCTGAGATAGTGCGACCAAGGGGGCCCCTTTCCCACCCCCTACCAGACACTGCCCGCGAGGCCCGCGGAGTTGAGGCACCATCGCCGCTCCGCGTCTCATCACCAGACGGGTAGGCCCGACCCGGTCTCGGCCTCAGGCCCGCCTCATCCTTGAGGGTTCTCTTTTCTTTTTCTTGGTTTTGGGTATGTGTTGTCGGCGCCGTCTGTGAAGTAAAATTGTATAAGTGTTGCCGTGTGCTCGCGTAATCGGTATTAGATCTGCATTGTCGCATTTGCTTTTTGTGTAAAATTGCATTGTGTTTCTTTTCCTTTTCTATGTGCTTTTGGTGGAATTGAATATGTGTGCTTTCCGTTCATCGCGAATGTGTTGCTTTGTGTTGAACTGTTTCCCGCTTCGCTTCGTCATTTCTTTCATTGAATCCTCATCTTGCTTCACGTAAAGGGTTGGTAGTGGGCTGAATACGCCCGATAATTAATCGAACCGTCGAGGCCGACGATAACACCGCTCGGTTATCCCGATAGTACGGAACGGGTCGCCTAAGTGGCCCGTGTCCGAAGTCGACCTGCGGCGAGGTGCGATCGCCCGGTCTACCCTCCGTGTGGGTACTTAGGTAGGTCGAATTTGGCGAGCAACCCTATCCCACGCGGGGGCTGATTGGCTCGATCGCGGTGAGACCGAAAGGTCCACCCATGACTGGTTCCCGGCGTTAGTCCGAGAGGGTCACGACTGGATTGTCCGTCCGGTGGGCGACGTGCCGCGATTCGAGTTACGTGGCCGTCAGCACGCCGGCGGGCGTGAATCCGTAACAATATATTTGTATGTATATACAGTATTGATAAATGAAGAGGTTGCCGTTTTTGGATTATTGTGACTCGTTCCGAGACGTGTTGAACGCCTCGTATAACCTAAATACTCGACAGTCAGAATAGAAG
This sequence comes from Eptatretus burgeri, assembly GCF_056783735.1. Taxonomy (NCBI): domain Eukaryota; kingdom Metazoa; phylum Chordata; class Myxini; order Myxiniformes; family Myxinidae; genus Eptatretus; species Eptatretus burgeri. Next base: position 44,606,638 of record NC_140978.1, on the reverse strand, counting down.
AATGCTTGGTATGAGAATATTAAATTCATCATTATATTTATATTAATTTCCTCCGATTAATTATTAACGATCAACAAAGGGATACAATAACAGCTGGTTGGTTAACAAGGATGGTTGCATGTGAAACTGTGCAGAAAGGACACCAAATTGTTCAGCACATTGTCGACCCACTGAACGTCACGCTCCTTACCCCCATTGTATCATACCATTTGTTCAGTGATTATGTAATGTCGAGCTGGGCATTGCATGTGTGAGAGCTGGAAGAGATATTTTCTGTGTTCTTGTCCGAAATTGCAGGTGCGACTTGGGACATGTTCTGCTGAAACTGAAACGCAAGAGCACTCCATCATCGGGCATAATGAAGAACACGGGGTGTAGGCCAATCAATTTATCGACTATATTACGTTAATAAATCATGACAGTAACATATTGCTTTGCACAGAGCGATTTCTATTTGGGTTAGTTATTTGAACGTTGATGCATTAGAAGATTTCCACTTTCCATAATTATGCCATCTGCTGTGCTCCCTACATCAGTATGACGGTTTCGTTTGCGTTCAACCTCAGATCGGTGTACCGTGACATTTACTGGCACACCTGCCCTTGGTGCAAGCATGACGCCAGGGCCTTACCTGCTTGTATTGATGGACCAGGTGGCCATGGAATTGGGTTCAAAAGACAAAATTCGACGTTGCACCAAAATGGAAGTCAAGAAGTAAAAATAAAATATTCATGAAACACGTTACAGTTCCTTCTTATACATATTTGAGCATGAGAGTCAGGTACACGTTCGGCCCACAGGTGGGCACCATTTTCTACAGGCCGTTGTTGTACCGCTGATGTAGTGTCCCCTCTATGTGGAATTAGGACAGCGGTTTTAGTATGCTCGCCTCCTCTTCGCGATGGACTCCGTGGGATGTTGAACGTCCACCAAGGAATGTCGGTAGAAGGAACGCTCAGTTTAACATCCATCCGAGGGACGACACACACATTGATTAACCACCCTGACTGTAAAACACCGTGATGACAATTTATGGCTACATCAAGATTCGAACCCAAGATAGACAGCTCAGAGGCGAGGGTGCCCACCTCGAACATCCTGCCAGCCCATCAACAGGTCCGAGCTGAATCAAGGTGATGTTCCTTCATCCATTTTTTTTATATGTGGAAGGAATTTTGTAAGAGTAGCAAGCAATAAGCCAAAGGGAATAGTTTAACGAATTTTATAATTTATAACTGTCTCAAGTTGCTCTGAGTTTAAATTACATTTGAGATGGCAACTTTTGAGGACAGCTGAACATGACTGCATGACTAATGGTTGTTGTTGTTCGTCTTTCGGCTGCTCCCGTTAGGGGTCGCCACAGCGGATCATCCGTTATGATCCGCATAGTGATTTAGCACAGGTTTTACGCCGGATGCCCTTCCTGACGCAACCCTGGTCGCCTCTTACGACACAGGGATAAGGATTGGGTTTCGCCATGATTCCGGGCTGCCCTACACCCTCTCATAGCACGGTCCAGCGCAGAGCTCCCGTCCTCAAGCGATCCTCCAACCCAAGCCTCCGAGTAGCCGGATTACAGGCGCACGCCACTACGCCCGGTGCATGACTAGTGGTTAACTTTAGATATTATTAGCCCCCGTTGGACTTAGTCTGAAATGGGGGCTAATCAAATTGGTCTTGATTTCCGGGTCCCGTGTGTGTGTCCGCAACAATATCTCGGGCGTGGACAGACCGATTTTATCCATTCTTACCACAAAGACAACACATGAGGGTAGCCTATACATAAGCAGATCATTTTGTTTTGCGATGTGACCAAAGATGGCCGACTGGCGGCCATTTTAGTTGGAAAAAAAACCTTATGTTGAACACGTCCTCAACCATTTCTCGGACATGCATTTCGCGATCCTATTCAAACTTGGCAAACCGATAATGAATGGTGGCTTACCTATGTGTGTCATTTTTTTTGGAGATCATATCCAAGATGGCTGACTGGCGGCCATTTTGTTACTTAAACGTGTCCCCAACCATCTCTCAGACATGCACGGTCCAATTTTGTTCAAACTTGGAACAAGTACAGTACATGATGGCATAAACATGCAGCTCACTTTATTTTGGGATCTGATCAAAGATGGCCGACTGGGCTTCAAAGATGACATAAATATGACATAAAAAACGAAAACAACGGGGGCTATGACATTTTATGTCTTTTTTACTTGTTTTAAAATAATTACTTGAAAATTGCAAATGGACTAACAGAACAAAGATACAATGTTGTCTTGATTTTACCTTGAATAAGACGACTTTAAATCGTCCTTTATATTTAATTTACCAAAAAAAATGTTAGCTTATTTAAGAACTCGAATCTACAAAAATCCTGATACCAACTTTGTTCAGCACATTGTCAGGGTGTAAGATTGGACCAAAAGTGCAGGTAATAGTCTTAATTTAAACTTGGGACACAATAAATAGATGTCATATGTTCCACCGACATTCCTCCGAGTCCACATGAAACTTCAAAGTTACCCTCCTCAGCACTTGTGGTTCATGGGCAATACCAACAATCTGTTGGAAGGTGATGTCATCTCGGTGAGGCTACAATCGATTATCTGCTGTGGATTTGCATAACCTTAGAATCTTGACATCATGCCTTCTGCACTTTTCCTTGTGTGGTCCAAATCCTAATCAAAGTAGAAATGACTTCCCATTGTTGAGGAAGTACCTCACCAAAAAGAACACATTCTCCATGTCCTCACTGAGATCAAATGGCTTAATTATTTACAAGGAAGAGGGGGGCTTCACACCTTTCTTGGAGATGACATTTTTGTCCTCAGGATCATCAGTCAGGTTGCTTTCATCTTCTGATGTTTTCTCTAGCTCGGCAAAGTATTCTTCAGTATCATTTATGGATAGAGTAGTTGGAGGAAAGATGCACCTGCCAGTAGTTGTACAAGTGATGGGGTGGGGCAACCTTTCCCCCAGGTAAGAAAAAGGTAAAGGTGGGACAATCAAAACATTGCAAGTTTATGGAGGAACTGCAATGAGGATTTGTAGGTATTGCTGATCTGCTGTCGTCTTTTGGCTTTTAAAAGGGCCATGGTCTCATGTATGAGACATTCGATGATGAAAGTGATCCAATGCTAGCTCTTCCAAAATCGGATGTCTGCCACACAAAAGCACAAAGGCTGACTCATTAATTTTTATCTTATTGAACACCAATGTTAACCTTGCTAATATGTGTAATAAAGCAAACGTGTGAACACCAGCAGCCAATCATTGGAGTTTTTCCAGAGAGCCAATAGGCGTAGAGGAAGCTGGAACGTTCACGTCACCTGAGCTCGTCATCCCAACATTCCCCACACGTCAGAAGCTCATGCACTCTTCCTTTCAAGCATGTTCTTCTCCACAAGTCACCTAACACATCAATATTTAATCGTGACTTTTATTTTACATCATCAAGACAATTGAGCAAAGTGGATTTCGTTTGTTTGGTGAACAACCACGACGAAAACAAACGAGTCTACAATCTACTGTCCTCCTCAATATCATCGACACCATTTCATATTTGCGGGAGGCTCGACGCCAAGGGACTCTTCTTCGCTAACTGCTGGAGAGACAAGGGAGGATGTAATTATCAACCGGAATTCATTTACAACACGTCATTGCGTTTTAAAAGTGAGTGGGATTTATTTTGTTCTGGTTTTCACACCATTATCATAACCAGCACAATGTAAGGAACTATCACCAGATAGACCAACGCGGTGCAATGTACAGGTGTTTCAAGCCAGGAAAAACCAAAGGTGGCTCTCAGCATAATGAAGTCTGACAAGCAGAACATTTACAGTGTGTGTACACTTACCCTGGGTATACATTTACCCATGGGTGTACATTTACCCTGAATGTACATTTACCCTGGGTGTAAATGTAACACTGACTGTAGAGACTGAGAGAGAGAGAGAACAAGAGGTAATCAGAAGGATGAGTTTTACCCGCTCTGATTTCCACATTACACTGATTACAGGCTCACCAGGCATTCGATCAGCTTCAAAAGAGCAATTCCACCAAACCACTCGAGTGTTTGGATGCTGACGGTCTGCCAACTGAATTGACACCTGAGTCAGGTGAATGAGAACTTCCCATTATTTGTTAACATTTTTAAATATTCTATCCTCAGCGATGAAGAACCTTTACCGAGGTTTCCAGCAATCAAGTCATCGATGTTGAGCTGCATCTTGGATAAATGTTGTTGTCACCGTGCCAGGAAGAATTGTCGAACGTGAAAGAGGATGGGGCAAGATGCCATATCAGGAGAAGTGAGGAAAGATGCCCTGCAAGACCGTCAGCCAAAGAGCCCCATGGTGCAGAAGTTCAAGATACTCAACATATCACCAGAACAGAGGATCCTAAATACGGGGAGGGATGTGGGGGATGGGATGGGGTGGGGGCTTCTTGCACCACTTTTCTCCATACAACCCCTTGTATCCCTATTTGGCTGCCATAAAAAAAAACCATATTTTAAATTGCTTAACATATATGGCCATTGTGGAGAGATAAATAAGTATGTTATTGATGTGGAGACATGCTGTAGGGCACATAAGCTGAATTGTGTTTATTTGTCCTCATGTTTCCTTGTATTAATTCTGTTGAACTCATTTTACATAAACTGTTTAATCAACATGCATCGTTCACAAAAAGTTAAATATTTTTTAAATTTAACAGATACTCAAATGGAGGTTATCATTTTAATTGAGTCTTCACAGTGAGTACATTGTTGTAGTTCCTAAGAGGTTATAGTGCTTTCCTGACCCAAGTCTGTCCATGTGATCCCAATCACAGTCGAATGAATCCATTTCAGGCAGAATTACTGTCTTCCTGTGCAAAGTGCCAACGTACTTGCATGTGTCGATCATTCGACATGTACAGTGCCTTCAGAAAGTATTGACGCTCCTCGACTTTTGTTACATTTTGTTGTCACAGCCTGAATTTAAAAGGGCTTAAATTTAAATTTTGTTTGTCACCGATCTATTCAAAATACCCCCATAATGACAAAGTGATGAAAGAAACAAGAAAGGCAACACATCTACTGTACATGGATGATCGAAAAGTCTTTTCCCAAAATGATAAGAAATTGGCAGATCACCTAAAACTAGTAAAGCGGTCCTCAGAGGGTATCCACATGGAATTTTGTCTTGACAAATGTGCCAAATGCACATTTATACAAGGAAAAACAAAAACGACAGCCAACACCTGTGTCGATCAAAGTACAACAATGCAGGAACGAGAAAACGAAGCATCCTACAAATACCTTGGAATAGAAGAAGCCCCCCAGGTACAACACAAAAAAAAATGCATAAAATAATCAGCAAAGACTACCTACGCAGAATAACGCTGATTCTGAAGTCATCCCTCTCCCCAAGAAACAAAACCAAAGCTATAAAGCACCTTGCGGCGCTGGTATTCCAATATAGCTGTGCACTGAAAAACTGGTCACAATTGGAGATCAACGATCGAGACACCAAACACAAGGAAACTTCAAACTAATCACAAGATGCTCTACAAAAACCAATGCATACCCAAGGCTGTACTTAGCGAGACAAGGAGGAGTTGGTCTGATGGAGCTGAACCAAGTGCACAGAACATCTTGTGTCGGATGAGCAGAGGATGTGAAAAGCTCAACAGATTATCGGATGAGATTTGTACATGAGCAAGAAAACAACAGACCAGAAGAGGGATCCTTAATCAATTTAGCAACAAATTTCCAAAAAGTGATGGATACTACACAGGAAAACGAAACAGAAACAAACACAGCTCCAATGGTTGCAAAGAAAAAACAGGAAAATATGAAAAAGAAATATCAGCAGATATACTCTGACAAATGGAAGAATGACAAAAGAGCAGGTAAATTAAAGAAATAACTTGACAGGACAGGGATCAACAAGGAAGGCTCTTTGGAATGGCTAATAAGAGGTCAAATTTGTTGGGATGGAGAGCGAATCATCATCAATGCCCAAGACCAAGGACATTGCACCAATGCCTTTAATAAAATGTCGGTATTGAGCCAATCAGATAAATGCAGGTTTTGAGGGATAGAAACAGAAAGTGCCAGCCACCTCCTTTCGGGATGTAAAAATCCCATGTCAGAACAGCTGTACACAGAAAGACATGACAGCGTCTGTGGAGTAATCAACTGGCACATCTGTCAACATTTCAACATCCCAGTCCCAGAACAATCACAGAAACACAAACCAGATAAGATCCTTGAAAATGAACATATAATGTTCATGTATCACAGAGAAATAGTGTCCCCATCACAGACCAGATTCTGATATACACCATGTACATTCGACCTCTGTTGGAGCTCGCGATGCCTGGTGTTGACTTAATGGTTAGGGTGGTGGCCTTGGGATCCGAGGATCCTCGGATCCTGAGTTCAAATCCCACTCAGCTGTTGAATTAATACCAGGTGGGGTTTACTCTGCCTGTCATCCTTCCGAGGTCAGCAAAATGAGTGCCAGCTTGCTGGTATCCTGTGTCGGAGTGGCGACCCGTCCAGGATTGTGCCCAATAGCCAAGGAAACTGCTTAGGCAGCACCAACGCTCTGCACAAGGTATGGTCCCAATGGATGGAGTTTGCTGCTCCTGTGTGGAGCTCTACCCTGACCGCGAAGCAGTCACAAAGCATTGAGCAGGTACAGCGAAGAGCCCTCCATTTTATCACATTTCCTGAGCCATCCCATGATGCTGATCTCCTCTGTGCCTATAACCTCCCTTCACTAGCGGAAAGAAGAATCGCAATTCTAACTCTCTTTGGCAAGTCCCTTATTGTTTCTAGTTGTCATCGAAACATAAGCCCATCCAATCGCCAACACATCACTGGTCTTGGTCGAAGAAACTCACATCATCTACAAATTCCAAAAATCCAAAGTAAAAGATGTAAACAATCAACTGTCCCTTATCATGCTCACACACTACCAACTTGTCTATGAGATTTCTACATCATTGCAATACGACTTGCCTGTTCAGAAGCCTCGTTTTGGGGGAATTTTTGTTGTGCCATTAGTCTGTTTTGTCTTTGTTGTTATCAGCCAATTATGTTTTTTTGTTCGCATTTATATTATACTCTATTACTTCTTTGAATGGTATTAATTTCGAGGTAACAGTGTCAATCAAGTGTTTGTTTGTTTTTTTTTTCTCCCTAATTTGTCAAGTGTATTTTGTATTAATAGCATATATTTGTAAATTTTTTTTCTTTTTACATTGTAAATATGCCTTTTAATTCTTCGGACTTCTGTCATATCTTTGGCTCATTTGAATAAAACCGAAAATTGATTGATTCATTGATTGGAACAGCTGATACACCTCAAATGGGTGGCTGAAAGTGACCAATTATGGACAAGATTGAAGACATTAATTTATCTCTGAAATAACCACACTGAAAATGTCACACATTGTTGTAGTTATGTGAAAATGGCACTCTCCCGAGGCAGTTATGTCATTAGTATTCGTTTTAGATAGCCCTTCCCTTATGTGTAGTGGGTTTATCGGACAATATGCGTTGCGAGGGCTTTAGGTAGTGTTTTTCTTTCCATTCTTTACCCATCTGCCATTCTTTACATTATTTTTCTTTGCTGCACATACGATCCTCTCCTTCCTTCGTGCATACATGCTCACCAAGGAACATAGCAGCAGGGGCAGATCATTTGCATGTTCGCGCCATTTCCCATTCAACCTGCGTGCCATTATCCAACAGACGTTACACCTCAGACTTCACCAGACTCGAATCCCAACGCTGCAGCATTTCTTACACCACCACGCCTTGACAAAAATCACCACTCCATCGGTCCACAACCCAAGCTTGCTTACCTTCACCATTAACAGCCACAATGAACGACCGACCACCTCCATCATGAATCGCCAAACTACAACTGCTAAGCTACACCATTGCTGCCATTGCTCAACCATCATCACCACCGACGTTCACCACTGACGTTCACCACCTCCCTCTGGACTGGCAAGAAATGAGGGAACCTGACGCATACTAGTATATTCTCGGGTGCCTGGGTGTTCTAGCATCAAACTTGGAGCACAAGAGTGCACAAGACTCCATTTGATGTCATGTGGATAGCCCAAGTACTCTGCTCAATTACGGCCCTCATTGGTGACCCTCATCCTCATATGCGGTGACTTCAATTGCCATCATGCCAGTTGGCTGGGTGTGTGTACCTCTCTCACCTGCCATGGCACTTCAGCAAAAGGACTTCTGTGACTGATTGGGACTGACACAATCTGTCAACTTCCTAACCCTGATCTCAACCAACGGTACTCCACCTCTTCTGGATTTGATTTTGACAAATTTTCCAGAAAATGTCTGCTATTCTTCTTCTGTTCCAATCGGTTCATCTGACCATATGCTTGTTGAAGTGGTCATCTCTCTGGCTGTTATTAGAGAACCACCTCAGCACCGCTGAGTCTCACACTTCACTCAGGCCGACTGGGAGAGTCGTCAAGCAGTCATCAAACATCAAACCTCCAGACTGGTCTCCTATTTAATTTGGACTCTCACTGATATCAAATCATCCTGGGAATTTTTTCAAATAAATTTTCTTTCTCTCATGCACAGATTTATCCCATCTCGTCTTCAGTTGTCATACCCTTCCTCCCACCCATGGTACGCTGAAGCTTGTGGTGGGGCTATCGTCCTCAAAGAACTTGTCTTTGTCTCATGGAAGGCAAACCAGGAAACGACATTTTTCTCATTTCAAGTCTGAACTCTCAAACCTCTCTCCCTCCTCAAAATCTTGGTGACGTCTAATCAAATCTGTTTCTGATGTATGTTCCCCCTCCATCCCTTCCTTACCTCAAATGGCTGCACAGCTGACACTGCGTACGAAAAGACTGAATGCCGAAGTTCTGTGTTTTCTTCTAAATCTTGTGTCCAAAACCAATTGCTTTCTAAACCCACCTTACCTCGTCCACTCAGGTGTTCCTGGACTCTGTGTCCTTTTCTCCTGACAAGGTGGAGAGCTTGCTCTCAAACCTCGGCTCTGCTTCTGCAACTCGTCCCGATGGCATCAACCCTCGTGTCCTAAAAACCCGCTTTGCTGCTCTTGCTCACCCCCTCTCTGTTCTGTTCATGCTCCCCCTCTCTCTGTTCCATTCACCCTCTCATTTACTCAAGGTCATCTGTCATCTGCTTGGAAATCAGCAAGCATTACCACCCTGCATAAAAAAATGTGCAAAAACAGATCCCTGCAACTACAGACCAATCAGCCTGCTCCCAATCATCAGCAAGGTTATGGAATCCATCATTGCTTCTGACATCAAATCCTTCCTCTTCTCCAATGGTTTGATTTCTGATCTCTTTTGCTAATGACTCCAACCTCTGCCATACCATCCCTCATCCCTTTGATCGGCAGGCAGCAGCCTCTTCACTCTCTGCAGACCTGGGTAAAATCACAACCTGGTCAATTACTTTGAACATGTCTTTTAATCCTGACAAATGTCACACCCTCACCACGTCTCTCTGAAAGGACCTTCTGGAACCCCCCTCCCCCCCAATTTACTTTCTCAACAATTCCCTTGAAGAAGTCCTTTCATTCAAGTTTTTGGGCCTCACTATCTGCCACAATCTTTCCTGAGAAAGCCACATTTCCAACGTGGCCTGCAAGGCCATTCGTTGACTGTGCGTCCTACATCATGCGAAGTCCTTCCTTGGCACACCTGAGCTTCTAACAACTTATAAAGCTTTCATCTGCAGTCTGATTGAGTACCGCTTTCCCCTCTGGAGTGGTGCTCCTGCACACACCGAGCTCGACTTCATGCTGTGGAAACCAATGCTTTTCGGATCATTGGTATCTTCAGCAATGAAGCTGAGTCTTTGGGTCTGTCTGAGATATGTCCCACACATATTTCCGCTGCGCACTCAAGATCCGCCCGCAACCCCCTTCTGGTGAAACTGCCAAAATTGAGAATCACTGCTCACCTTCACTCTTTCATTCCTCTTTTTTTCCCACCTCTGGAACAAACTCCCACCCTCTCTTCATTCCCACGCTTCCCTCCAGATCTTCAAAACAGCTGATCACCACCACCTCTTATCTTCTCCCATCCAACATCTTGAATTTTTTCTTCCCCCGTTAATCCACCCCAAACTCACCTCCTTCAAATTCCCTGTTTTCCTTGCTGAAAGTCCCTGTAGTGTCCGTCTTGTATACTCCGTGTTCCCCGCCCCATCCCTCTCCCTTCTACAGATCTCCTATTGTGTCGTTTCCATTATTTTGTGCTTCCCTCTCCCACCCCTCTTGTCTCCTGCCTTGTTATATGTTCTGCACATTAGCTCTTACACGAGCCTTGACATATTATGCAAAAATAAAAGTCAATCGGATGAAAATTGAGGATTTTAGAAATCTCACCTAAGTTGTTGACCTCAAAAATAATTGGTGGTTGAATTCAATGACCAAATATGCAAATATGATTAAAATTTCAAGTCAATCAGATGAAAATTAACAATTTTGGAAATTAGGCCTCTGTTTACCTTTAGACATCAAAATTAATTGGTGGTTGAATTCAATGACCAAATATTCAAATCCTTAGAACCCTTTAGAAATAAACGAGATGACCCGTGAAACCGATGGGTTCCCGTTGTGACATCGGTTGATGAAAAAAACAAAAGACACAAAATTTTAATATTATTTTGTGGTCAAGCTTTAACTTGAAGAAAATTTGAGCAGTTCGGCCAACAGGTTTCTCGAGCTATATCAACACATTCTCCATGGTTTGTCCTTGCACTTTACGGATCGTCATACCAAAACTTGACTGATTCGGGAATTGATTTTTTTATAATCTTTTTCGTTGCCCGATTTGAATGAAACTTGATACTGCACACCGCAGGCGAATAGTGAGTAAGGTGGCCCTAAAATGATTGCGCTATCGTGTAAAGTTTTGGCTGTATTTCGGGAACATACATACATACATCTATATTAATATTTCGGCACACCCCTTTCTTTGTTCCACCATCAGATTTTTGTTACTGCATGAAATGAAACAAGATTTGGCACATATACTAATGATATTATTGTCTTCCTTAAGAGGCCCCTCAAAATTCGTTTTGATGCATTTTCACAAACTCCAACGGATTCCATTCAAATTCGGTACCATTATGGCTTTTGGTCCAACTTCGGTCATTGGCTATAAATTTTTTCCATAACACTTCCGATATTCGAAAAAATCGATAAATCGATATCCCTTATGGGATTTTCCATTCAAATCCACTCAAGTTTAAGGCCTACGGGGGACGCAAATTTCCACTTTGCCCCGGGCGCTGTTTACCTCCGCTACGCCAAGCTGTTAGGGTTAGGGTTAGGGTTTGGGTTAGTGTTAGGGTTAGGGTTAGCTATCCTCACACTAACCCTAACCCTAACAGCTAACCCTAACCCTAACAGCTAACCCTAACAGCTAACCCGAACAGCTAACCCTAACCGCTAACCCTAACCCTAACTGCAACCCTAACCCTAACCCCTAACCGCTAACCCCTAACCGCTAACAGCTATTCAGGAAATTTGCAAGAAAGCCCGGGCAACACCGGGCATTACTACTAGTATCCTATATATTATTTCTGTTAACGTCTGTGTGTAATTTGACGTTTCTCCTCCGAAACCGCTGGCAGGAATGTTCTCCTTTCCCATATACTGGGGTTTCTTGATGTGACGAAGACGATGCACTAAATTTCTAAGCTGGAATTGGATGACAACGTGGCTTCAACAAGATTTTTAACCCATCTACGGCCGCATTTATGCCCGTTCGGTCGCCATCGCTGAACTGCTGTCCGGTAAGTGCTGCCGTCTATTCAAAAGATATGAACTCGAGTAAGGGAGTACTCATTGAATCAAACACTGAACATAAACATAACTGATAATAAATAGTATGGCTCAGAACATCAGCAATGGTTGTCAAGTTTTAAAAATCAGCGTGGAAGGAGGGGAACGATGAGCGCCAGCTCTGCCAACACGATGTACCCCGATTGGCTCTTTCACGCACTGAACACGCCCTCATAGACTGTCAATTTGTGTCTGAAATCCAACGTACTTCCCGTACTGAACACACCCTCATAGACTGTCAATTTGTGTCTGAAATCCAACGTACTTCCCGTACTGAACACACCCTCATAGACTGTCAATTTGTGTCTGAAATCCAACGTACTTCCCGTACTGAACACACCCTCATAGACTGTCAATTTGTGTCTGAAATCCAACGTACTTCCCGTACTGAACACACCCTCATAGACTGTCAATTTGTGTCTGAAATCCAACGTACTTCCCGTACTGAACACACCCTCATAGACTGTCAATTTGTGTCTGAAATCCAACGTACTTCCCGTACTGAACACACCCTCATAAACTGTCAATTTGTGTCTGAAATCCAACGTACTTCCCGTACTGAACACGCCCTCTTAGACTGTCAATTTGTGTCTGAAATCCAACGTACTTCCCGTACTGAACACGCCCTCTTAGACTGTCAATTTGTGTCTGAAATCCAACGTACTTCCCGTACTGAACACGCCCTCTTAGACTGTCAATTTGTGTCTGAAATCCAACGTACTTCCCGTACTGAACACACCCTCATAAACTGTCAATTTGTGTTCGAAATCCAACGTACTTCCCGCGTACTGAACACACCCTCATAAACTGTCAATTTGTGTCTGAACCAATCACTTCCCGTACTGAACACAATCTTCACAGACTGTCAATTTGTGTCTTTGGAAATCCACGCATTTCCCGTACTGAACACACCCTCATAGACTGTCAATTTGTGTCTGAAATCCAACGTACTTCCCGGACTGAACACACCCTCATAAACTGTCAATTTTGTGTCTGAAATCCAACGCACTTCCCGTACTGAACACACCCTCATAAACTGTCAATTTGTGTCTGAACCAACGTACTTCCCGTACTGAACACACCCTCATAAACTGTCAAGTTGTGTCTGAACCAACGTACTTTCCGTACTGAACACACCTCATAGACTGTCAATTTCAGGGGTTCGAAATCCAACGTACTTCCCGTACTGAACACACCCCCAGACTGTCAATTTTGTGTCTGAACTAACGAACTTCCCGTGCTGAACACCCTCCAGACTGTCAATTTGTGTCTGAAATCCAACGTACTTCCCGTATTGAACACACCCTCATAGACTGTCAATTTGTGTCTGAAATCCAACGTACTTCCCGTACTGAACACACCCTCATAGACTGTCAATTTTTGCATGAATTCCAACGTACTTCCCGTACTGAACACACCCTCATAGACTGTCAATTTGTGTCTGAAATCCAACGTACTTCCCGTACTGAACACGCCCTCATAGACTGTCAATTTGTGTCTGAAATCCAACGTACTTCCCGTACTGAACACACCCTCATAAACTGTCAATTTGTGTCTGAAATCCAATGTACTTCCCGTACTGAACACACCCTCATAAACTGTCAATTTGTGTCTGAAATCCAACGTACTTCCCGTACTGAACACGCCCTCTTAGACTGTCAATTTGTGTCTGAAATCCAACGCATTCTCGTGGTCACTGAACACGCCCTCTTTAGACTGTCGACTCTGTGTCTGAAATCCAACGTACTTCCGTACTGAACACACTCAAACCCACAATTTGTGTCTGAGATCCAACGTACTTCCCGTACTGAACACGCCCTCTTAGACTGTCAATTTGTGCTTGGAAATCCAACGTACTTCCGTACTGAACACGCCCTTAGACTTTCAATTTGTGTCTGAAATCCAACGTATTTCTCCCGTACTGAACACACCCTCATAAACTGTCAATTTGTGTCTGAAATCCAACGTACTTCCCGTACTGAACACGCCCTCTTAGACTGTCAATTTGTACTCCAAATCCAACGTACTTCCGTACTGAACACACCCTCATAAACTGTCAATTTGTGTCTGAACCAACGCATTTCCCGTACTGAACACGCCCCTCTAGACTGTCAATTTGTGTCTGAAATCCAACGTACTTCCCGTACTGAACACGCCTCTTAGACTGTCAATTTGTGTCTGAAATCCAAACGCATCCTTTACTGCACGCCCTCTAGACTGTCAATTTGTGTCTGAAATCCAACGTACTTCACCGTACTGAACACGCCCTCTGGAGACTGTCAATTTTTGTTCGAAATCCAACGATTTCCGTACTGAACACACCATAAACTGTCAATTTGTGTCTGAACCAACGATTTCCCGTACTGAACACACCTCATAAACTGTCAATTTGTGTCTGAACCAACGTACTTCCCGTACTGAACACGCCCTCTTAGACTGTCAAATTGTGTCTTTAAAACCACCTGATTCTGTACTGAACACACCTCATAAACTGTCAATTTGTGTCTGAACCAACGATTTCCCGTACTGAACACGCCCTCTTAGACTCGCTCAATTTGTGTCTGAAATCCAACGCATTTCCCGTACTGCTGGGAACACGCCCTCTTAGACTGTCAATTCTGTGTCTGAAATCCAACGTACTTCCCGTACTGAACATGCCCTCAGACTGTCAATTTGTAATTGAAATCCAACGCATTTCCCGTACTGAACATTTCTCTTAGACTGTCACTTTTTGTCTGGAAACTAAACGATTTCCCCCGCAATGAAACACACCTCATAAACTGTCAATTTGTGTTCTGAAATCCAACGTACTTCCCCGTACTTTCAACACACCCTCACAAACTGTCAATGTGTCTGAAATCCAAACGTACTTCGTACTGAACACACCCTCATAGACTGTCAATTTGTGTCTGAATCCAACTGCATTCTGCATTTGTAAACACACCCTCATAGACTGTCAATTTGTGTCTGAAATCCAACGTACTTCGTACTGAACACGCCTAGACTGTCAATTTGTGTCTGGAAACCAACGTGCTCTCTCAGCATTGAACACACCCTCATAGACTGTAAATTTGGTGGGGTTCAACGGCATTTCCGTACTGAACACACCCTCATAAACTGTCAATTTGTGTCTGAAATCCAACGTACTTCCCGTACTGAACACACCCTCATAAACTGTCAATTTGTGTCTGAAATCCAACGTACTTCCCGTACTGAACACACCCTCATAGACTGTCAATTTGTGTCTGAAATCCAACGTACTTCCCGTACTGAGCACGCCCTCTTAGACTGTCAATTTGTGTCTGAAATCCAACGTACTTCCCGTACTGAACACACCCTCATAAACTGTCAATTTTTGCATGAATTCCAACGTACTTCCCGTACTGAACACGCCCTCTTAGACTGTCAATTTGTCTTTGAAATCCAACGTACTTCCCGTACTGAACACGCCCTCTTAGACTGTCAATTTGTGTCTGAACCAACGATTTCCGTACTGAACACGCCCTCTGACGTCAATTTGTGTCTGAAATCCAACGTACTTCCCGTACTGAACACGCCTCTAGACTGTCAATTTTGTCTGAAATCCATCGATTCGCATCGAACACACCTCATAAACTGTCAACTTGTGTCTGAAATCCAAACGTACTTCCCGTACTGAAACACACCCTCAGCAACCGTCAATTTGTGTCTGGAAATCCAACGATTTCCACTGAACACACCCCTATGACCGTCAATTCTGTGTCTGAAACCACCGATTTCATATTTAAACACACCCTCATAGACTGTCAATTTGTGTCTGAAATCCAATGCATTCTCGTACTGAACACACCCTCATAAACTGTCAATTTGTGTTCGAAATCCAACGCATTTCCCGTACTGAACACACCCTCATAAACTGTCAATTTGTGTCTGGAAATCCAACGTACTTCCGTACTGAACACACCCTCATAAACTGTCAAGTTGTGTCTGAAATCCAACGCATTCCCGTACTGAACACACCCTCATAGACTGTCAATTTGTGTCTGAAATCCAACGTACTTCCCGTACTGAACACACCCCGGACTGTCAATTTGTGTCTGAAATCCAACGAACTTCCCGTGCTGAACACGCCCTCTTAGACTGTCAATTTGTGTCTGAAATCCAACGTACTTCCCGTACTGAACACACCCTCATAGACTGTCAATTTGTGTCTGAAATCCAACGTACTTCCCGTACTGAACACACCCTCATAGACTGTCAATTTGTGTCTGAAATCCAACGAACTTCCCGTGCTGAACACGCCCTCTTAGACTGTCAATTTGTGTCTGAAATCCAACGCTTCCCGTACTTAGACTGTCAATTTGTGTCTGAAATCCAACGTACTTCGTACTGAACACTCTTAGACTGTCAATTTGTGTCTGAAATCCAACGTACTTCCCGTACTGAACACACCCTCATAGACTCCTGTCAATTTGTGTCTGAAATCCAACGTACTTCCCGTACTGAACACGCTCTTAGACTGTTAATTTGTGTCTGAAATCCAACGTACTTCCCGTACTAAACACACCCTCATAAACTGTCAATTTGTGTCTGAAATCCAACGTACTTCCCGTACTGAACACGCCCTCATAGACTGTCAATTTGTGTCTGAAATCCAACGTACTTCCCGTACTGAACACGCCCTCTTAGACTGTCAATTTGTGTCTGAAATCCAACGTACTTCCCGTACTGAAAACACCCTCATAAACTGTCAATTTGTGTCTGAAATCCAACGTACTTCCCGTACTGAACACACCCTCATAAACTGTCAATTTGTGTCTGAAATCCAACGTACTTCCCGTACTGAACACGCCCTCTTAGACTGTCAATTTGTGTCTGAAATCCAACGTACTTCCCGTACTGAACACACCCTCATAAACTGTCAATTTGTGTCTGAAATCCAACGTACTTCCCGTACTGAACACGCCCTCTTAGACTGTCAATTTGTGTCTGAAATCCAACGTACTTCCCGTACTGAACACGCCCTCTTAGACTGTCAATTTGTGTCTGAAATCCAACGTACTTCCCGTACTGAACACACCCTCATTAGACTGTCAATTTGTGTCTGAAATCCAACGTACTTCCCGTACTGAACACGCCCTCTTAGACTGTCAATTTGTGTCTGAAATCCAACGTACTTCCCGTACTGAACACGCCCTCTTAGACTGTCAATTTTTGTCTGAAATCCAACGTACTTCCCGTACTGAACACACCCTCATAAACTGTCAATTTGTGTCTGAAATCCAACGTACTTCCCGTACTGAACACACCCTCATAGACTGTCAATTTGTGTCTGAAATCCAACGTACTTCCCGTGTCATAGACTGTCACTGAAATCCAACGTACTTCCCGTACTGAACACACCCTAGACTGTCAATTTGTGTCTGAAATCCAACGTACTTCCCGTACTGAACACGCCCTCAACTGTCAATTTGTGTCTGAAATCCAACGTACTTCCCGTACTGAACACACCCTCATAGACTGTCAATTTGTGTCTGAAATCCAACGTACTTCCCGTACTGAACACACCCTCTTAGACTGTCAATTTGTGTCTGAAATCCAACGTACTTCCCGTACTGAACACACCCTCATAGACTGTCAATTTGTGTCTGAAATCCAACGTACTTCCCGTACTGAACACACCCTCATAGACTGTCAATTTGTGTCTGAAATCCAACGTACTTCCCGTACTGAACACACCCTCATAGACTGTCAATTTGTGTCTGAAATCCAACGTACTTCCCGTACTGAACACGCCCTCATAGACTGTCAATTTGTGTCTGAAATCCAACGTACTTCCCGTACTGAACACACCCTCATAGACTGTCAATTTGTGTCTGAAATCCAACGTACTTCCCGTACTGAACACACCCTCATAGACTGTCAATTTGTGTCTGAAATCCAACGTACTTCCCGTACTGAACACACCCTCATAAACTGTCAATTTGTGTCTGAAATCCAACGTACTTCCCGTACTGAACACACCCTCATAGACTGTCAATTTGTGTCTGAAATCCAACGTACTTCCCGTACTGAACACACCCTCATAGACTGTCAATTTGTGTCTGAAATCCAACGTACTTCCCGTACTGAACACGCCCTCTTAGACTGTCAATTTGTGTCTGAAATCCAACGTACTTCCCGTACTGAACACGCCCTCATAGACTGTCAATTTGTGTCTGAAATCCAACGTACTTCCCGTACTGAACACACCCTCATAAACTGTCAATTTGTGTCTGAAATCCAACGTACTTCCCGTACTGAACACACCCTCATAGACTGTCAATTTGTGTCTGAAATCCAACGTACTTCCCGTACTGAACACGCCCTCTTAGACTGTCAATTTGTGTCTGAAATCCAACGTACTTCCCGTACTGAACACGCCCTCTTAGACTGTCAATTTGTGTCTGAAATCCAACGTACTTCCCGTACTGAACACACCCTCATAGACTGTCAATTTGTGTCTGAAATCCAACGTACTTCCCGTACTGAACACACCCTCATAGACTGTCAATTTGTGTCTGAAATCCAACGTACTTCCCGTACTGAACACGCCCTCTTAGACTGTCAATTTGTGTCTGAAATCCAACGTACTTCCCGTACTGAACACACCCTCATAGACTGTCAATTTGTGTCTGAAATCCAACGTACTTCCCGTACTGAACACACCCTCATAAACTGTCAATTTGTGTCTGAAATCCAACGTACTTCCCGTACTGAACACACCCTCATAAACTGTCAATTTGTGTCTGAAATCCAACGTACTTCCCGTACTGAACACACCCTCATAGACTGTCAATTTGTGTCTGAAATCCAACGTACTTCCCGTACTGAACACACCCTCATAGACTGTCAATTTGTGTCTGAAATCCAACGTACTTCCCGTACTGAACACGCCCTCTTAGACTGTCAATTTGTGTCTGAAATCCAACGTACTTCCCGTACTGAACACGCCCTCTTAGACTGTCAATTTGTGTCTGAAATCCAACGTACTTCCCGTACTGAACACACCCTCATAAACTGTCAATTTGTGTCTGAAATCCAACGTACTTCCCGTACTGAACACACCCTCATAAACTGTCAATTTGTGTCTGAAATCCAACGTACTTCCCGTACTGAACACGCCCTCTTAGACTGTCAATTTGTGTCTGAAATCCAACGTACTTCCCGTACTGAACACGCCCTCTTAGACTGTCAATTTGTGTCTGAAATCCAACGTACTTCCCGTACTGAACACACCCTCATAAACTGTCAATTTGTGTCTGAAATCCAACGTACTTCCCGTACTGAACACGCCCTCTTAGACTGTCAATTTGTGTCTGAAATCCAACGTACTTCCCGTACTGAACACGCCCTCTTAGACTGTCAATTTGTGTCTGAAATCCAACGTACTTCCCGTACTGAACACGCCCTCTTAGACTGTCAATTTGTGTCTGAAATCCAACGTACTTCCCGTACTGAACACGCCCTCTTAGACTGTCAATTTGTGTCTGAAATCCACCGTACTTCCCAAACTGAACACGCCCTCTTAGACTGTCAATTTGTGTCTGAAATCCACCGTACTTCCCGTACTGAACATACCCTCTTAGACTGTCAATTTGTGTCTGAAATCCACCGTACTTCCCAGACTGAACACGCCCTCTTAGACTGTCAATATGTGTCTGAAATCCAACGTACTTCCCGTACTGAACACACCCTCATAGACTGTCAATTTGTGTCTGAAATCCAACGTACTTCCGTGTCTGAAATCCAACGTACTTCGCGTACTGAACACACCCTCATAAACTGTCAATTTGTGTCTGAAATCCAACGTACTTCCCGTACTGAACACACCCTCATAAACTGTCAATTTGTGTCTGAAATCCAACGTACTTCCCGTACTGAACACACCCTCATAGACTGTCAATTTGTGTCTGAAATCCAACGTACTTCCCGTACTGAACACACCCTCATAGACTGTCAATTTGTGTCTGAAATCCAACGTACTTCCCGTACTGAACACGCCCTCTTAGACTGTCAATTTGTGTCTGAAATCCAACGTACTTCCCGTACTGAACACACCCTCATAGACTGTCAATTTGTGTCTGAAATCCAACGTACTTCCCGTACTGAACACACCCTCATAAACTGTCAATTTGTGTCTGAAATCCAACGTACTTCCCGTACTGAACACACCCTCATAGACTGTCAATTTGTGTCTGAAATCCAACGTACTTCCCGTACTGAACACGCCCTCTTAGACTGTCAATTTGTGTCTGAAATCCAACGTACTTCCCGTACTGAACACGCCCTCTTAGACTGTCAATTTGTGTCTGAAATCCAACGTACTTCCCGTACTGAACACGCCCTCTTAGACTGTCAATTTGTGTCTGAAATCCAACGTACTTCCCGTACTGAACACGCCCTCTTAGACTGTCAATTTGTGTCTGAAATCCAACGTACTTCCCGTACTGAACACACCCTCATAAACTGTCAATTTGTGTCTGAAATCCAACGTACTTCCCGTACTGAACACGCCCTCTTAGACTGTCAATTTGTGTCTGAAATCCAACGTACTTCCCGTACTGAACACGCCCTCATAGACTGTCAATTTGTGTCTGAAATCCAACGTACTTCCCGTACTGAACACACCCTCATAAACTGTCAATTTGTGTCTGAAATCCAACGTACTTCCCGTACTGAACACACCCTCATAAACTGTCAATTTGTGTCTGAAATCCAACGTACTTCCCGTACTGAACACACCCTCATAGACTGTCAATTTGTGTCTGAAATCCAACGTACTTCCCGTACTGAACACACCCTCATAGACTGTCAATTTGTGTCTGAAATCCAACGTACTTCCCGTACTGAACACACCCTCATAAACTGTCAATTTGTGTCTGAAATCCAACGTACTTCCCGTACTGAACACACCCTCATAGACTGTCAATTTGTGTCTGAAATCCAACGTACTTCCCGTACTGAACACACCCTCATAGACTGTCAATTTGTGTCTGAAATCCAACGTACTTCCCGTACTGAACACACCCTCATAGACTGTCAATTTGTGTCTGAAATCCAACGTACTTCCCGTACTGAACACACCCTCATAAACTGTCAATTTGTGTCTGAAATCCAACGTACTTCCCGTACTGAACACGCCCTCTTAGACTGTCAATTTGTGTCTGAAATCCAACGTACTTCCCGTACTGAACACACCCTCATAAACTGTCAATTTGTGTCTGAAATCCAACGTACTTCCCGTACTGAACACGCCCTCTTAGACTGTCAATTTGTGTCTGAAATCCAACGTACTTCCCGTACTGAACACGCCCTCTTAGACTGTCAATTTGTGTCTGAAATCCAACGTACTTCCCGTACTGAACACGCCCTCTTAGACTGTCAATTTGTGTCTGAAATCCAACGTACTTCCCGTACTGAACACGCCCTCTTAGACTGTCAATTTTTGTCTGAAATCCAACGTACTTCCCGTACTGAACACACCCTCATAAACTGTCAATTTGTGTCTGAAATCCAACGTACTTCCCGTACTGAACACACCCTCATAAACTGTCAATTTGTGTCTGAAATCCAACGTACTTCCCGTACTGAACACACCCTCATAGACTGTCAATTTGTGTCTGAAATCCAACGTACTTCCCGTACTGAACACACCCTCATAGACTGTCAATTTGTGTCTGAAATCCAACGTACTTCCCGTACTGAACACGCCCTCTTAGACTGTCAATTTGTGTCTGAAATCCAACGTACTTCCCGTACTGAACACACCCTCATAGACTGTCAATTTGTGTCTGACCAACGTACTTCAATCTAGACTGTCAATTTGTGTCTGAAATCCAACGTACTTCCCGTACTGAACACACCCTCATAGACTGTCAATTTGTGTCTGAAATCCAACGTACTTCCCGTACTGAACACACCCTCATTAGACTGTCAATTTGTGTCTGAAATCCAACGTATTTCCCGTACTGAACACACCCTCATAAACTGTCAATTTGTGTCTGAAATCCAACGTACTTCCCGTACTGAACACACCCTCATAGACTGTCAATTTGTGTCTGAAATCCAACGTACTTCCCGTACTGAACACGCCCTCATAGACTGTCAATTTGTGTCTGAAATCCAACGTACTTCCCGTACTGAACACGCCCTCTTAGACTGTCAATTTGTGTCTGAAATCCAACGTACTTCCCGTACTGAACACACCCTCATAAACTGTCAATTTGTGTCTGAAATCCAACGTACTTCCCGTACTGAACACGCCCTCTTAGACTGTCAATTTGTCTGAAATCTGTACAATGTCAATTTGTGTCTGAAATCCAACGTACTTCCCGTACTGAACTGAAATCCAACGTACTTCAATGTACTGAACACGCCCTCTTAGACTGTCAATTTGTGTCTGAAATCCAACGTACTTCCCGTACTGAACACGCCCTCTTAGACTGTCAATTTGTGTCTGAAATCCAACGTACTTCCCGTACTGAACACGCCCTCATAAACTGTCAATTTGTGTCTGAAATCCAACGTACTTCCCGTACTGAACACACCCTCATTAGACTGTCAATTTGTGTCTGAAATCCAACGTACTTCCCGTACTGAACACGTACTGAACACCTCCTCTTAGACTGTCAATTTGTGTCTGAAATCCAACGTACTTCCCGTACTGAACACGCCCTCATAGACTGTCAATTTGTGTCTGAAATCCAACGTACTTCCCGTACTGAACACGCCCTCATAGACTGTCAATTTGTGTCTGAAATCCAACGTACTTCCCGTACTGAACACGCCCTCTTAGACTGTCAATTTGTGTCTGAAATCCAACGTACTTCCCGTACTGAACACGCCCTCTTAGACTGTCAATTTGTGTCTGAAATCCAACGTACTTCCCGTACTGAACACGCCCTCTTAGACTGTCAATTTGTGTCTGAAATCCAACGTACTTCCCGTACTGAACACACCCTCATAGACTGTCAATTTGTGTCTGAAATCCAACGTACTTCCCGTACTGAACACACCCTCATAAACTGTCAATTTGTGTCTGAAATCCAACGTACTTCCCGTACTGAACACACCCTCATAGACTGTCAATTTGTGTCTGAAATCCAACGTACTTCCCGTACTGAACACACCCTCATAGACTGTCAATTTGTGTCTGAAATCCAACGTACTTCCCGTACTGAACACACCCTCATAAACTGTCAATTTGTGTCTGAAATCCAACGTACTTCCCGTACTGAACACGCCCTCTTAGACTGTCAATTTGTGTCTGAAATCCAACGTACTTCCCGTACTGAACACACCCTCATAGACTGTCAATTTGTGTCTGAAATCCAACGTACTTCCCGTACTGAACACACCCTCATAGACTGTCAATTTGTGTCTGAAATCCAACGTACTTCCCGTACTGAACACGCCCTCTTAGACTGTCAATTTGTGTCTGAAATCCAACGTACTTCCCGTACTGAACACACCCTCATAGACTGTCAATTTGTGTCTGAAATCCAACGTACTTCCCGTACTGAACACGCCCTCTTAGACTGTCAATTTGTGTCTGAAATCCAACGTACTTCCCGTACTGAACACACCCTCATAAACTGTCAATTTGTGTCTGAAATCCAACGTACTTCCCGTACTGAACACACCCTCATAAACTGTCAATTTGTGTCTGAAATCCAACGTACTTCCCGTACTGAACACGCCCTCTTAGACTGTCAATTTGTGTCTGAAATCCAACGTACTTCCCGTACTGAACACACCCTCATAGACTGTCAATTTGTGTCTGAAATCCAACGTACTTCCCGTACTGAACACACCCTCATAGACTGTCAATTTGTGTCTGAAATCCAACGTACTTCCCGTACTGAACACGCCCTCTTAGACTGTCAATTTGTGTCTGAAATCCAACGTACTTCCCGTACTGAACACACCCTCATAAACTGTCAATTTGTGTCTGAAATCCAACGTACTTCCCGTACTGAACACGCCCTCTTAGACTGTCAATTTGTGTCTGAAATCCAACGTACTTCCCGTACTGAACACACCCTCATAGACTGTCAATTTGTGTCTGAAATCCAACGTACTTCCCGTACTGAACACACCCTCATAGACTGTCAATTTGTGTCTGAAATCCAACGTACTTCCCGGACTGAACACACCCTCATAAACTGTCAATTTGTGTCTGAAATCTACTTCGTACTGAACATACTGTCAACTGAAATCCAACGTACTTCCCGTACTGAACACGCCCTCTTCGACTGTCAATTTGTGTCTGAAATCCAACGTACTTCCCGTACTGAACACACCCTCATAAACTGTCAATTTGTGTATGAATTCCAACGTACTTCCCGTACTGAACACGCCCTCATAAACTGTCAATTTGTGTCTGAAATCCAACGTACTTCCCGTACTGAACACGCCCTCATAGACTGTCAATTTGTGTCTGAAATCCAACGTACTTCCCGTACTGAACACACCCTCATAGACTGTCAATTTGTGTCTGAAATCCAACGTACTTCCCGTACTGAACACGCCCTCTTAGACTGTCAATTTGTGTCTGAAATCCAACGTACTTCCCGTACTGAACACACCCTCATAGACTGTCAATTTGTGTCTGAAATCCAACGTACTTCCCGTACTGAACACACCCTCATAGACTGTCAATTTGTGTCTGAAATCCAACGTACTTCCCGTACTGAACACGCCCTCTTAGACTGTCAATTTGTGTCTGAAATCCAACGTACTTCCCGTACTGAACACACCCTCATAGACTGTCAATTTGTGTCTGAAATCCAACGTACTTCCCGTACTGAACACGCCCTCTTAGACTGTCAATTTGTGTCTGAAATCCAACGTACTTCCCGTACTGAACACGCCCTCTTAGACTGTCAATTTGTGTCTGAAATCCAACGTACTTCCCGTACTGAACACGCCCTCTTAGACTGTCAATTTGTGTCTGAAATCCAACGTACTTCCCGTACTGAACACACCCTCATAGACTGTCAATTTGTGTCTGAAATCCAACGTACTTCCCGTACTGAACACACCCTCATAAACTGTCAATTTGTGTATGAATTCCAACGTACTTCCCGTACTGAACACGCCCTCTTAGACTGTCAATTTGTGTCTGAAATCCAACGTACTTCCCGTACTGAGCACACCCTCATAGACTGTCAATTTTTGTTTGAAATCCAACGTACTTCCCGTACTGAACACGCCCTCATAGACTGTCAATTTGTGTCTGAAATCCAACGTACTTCCCGTACTGAACACACCCTCATAAACTGTCAATTTGTGTCTGAAATCCAACGTACTTCCCGTACTGAACACACCTCATAGACTGTCAATTTGTGTCTGAAATCCAACGTACTTCCCTGAAATCCAACGTACTTCCCGTACTGAACACGCCCTCTTAGACTGTCAATTTGTGTCTGAAATCCAACGTACTTCCCGTACTGAACACACCCTCATAGACTGTCAATTTGTGTCTGAAATCCAACGTACTTCCCGTACTGAACACACCCTCATAGACTGTCAATTTGTGTCTGAAATCCAACGTACTTCCCGTACTGAACACACCCTCATAGACTGTCAATTTGTGTCTGAAATCCAACGTACTTCCCGTACTGAACACACCCTCATAGACTGTCAATTTGTGTCTGAAATCCAACGTACTTCCCGTACTGAACACACCCTCATAGACTGTCAATTTGTGTCTGAAATCCAACGTACTTCCCGTACTGAACACACCCTCATAGACTGTCAATTTGTGTCTGAAATCCAACGTACTTCCCGTACTGAACACACCCTCATAGACTGTCAATTTGTGTCTGAAATCCAACGTACTTCCCGTAGTGAAAACACACCCTCTTCGACTGTCAATTTGTGTCTGAAATCCAACGTACTTCCCGTACTGAACACACCCTCATAAACTGTCAATTTGTGTCTGAAATCCAACGTACTTCCCGTACTGAACACACCCTCATAAACTGTCAATTTGTGTCTGAAATCCAACGTACTTCCCGTACTGAACACGCCCTCTTAGACTGTCAATTTGTGTTTGAAATCCAACGTACTTCCCGTACTGAACACGCCCTCTTAGACTGTCAATTTGTGTCTGAAATCCAACGTACTTCCCGTACTGAACACACCCTCATAAACTGTCAATTTGTGTCTGAAATCCAACGTACTTCCCGTACTGAACACGCCCTCTTAGACTGTCAATTTGTGTCTGAAATCCAACGTACTTCCCGTACTGAACACACCCTCATAAACTGTCAATTTGTGTCTGAAATCCAACGTACTTCCCGTACTGAACTTAGACTGTCAATTTGTGTCTGAAATCCAACGTACTTCCCGTACTGAACTCATAGACTGTCAATTTGTGTCTGAAATCCAACGTACTTCCCGTAGTGAAAACACACCCTCTTCGACTGTCAATTTGTGTCTGAAATCCAACGTACTTCCCGTACTGAACACACCCTCATAAACTGTCAATTTGTGTCTGAAATCCAACGTACTTCCCGTACTGAACACGCCCTCTTAGACTGTCAATTTGTGTCTGAAATCCAACGTACTTCCCGTACTGAACACACCCTCATAGACTGTCAATTTGTGTCTGAAATCCAACGTACTTCCCGTACTGAACACGCCCTCTTAGACTGTCAATTTGTGTCTGAAATCCAACGTACTTCCCGTACTGAACACGCCCTCTTAGACTGTCAATTTGTGTCTGAAATCCAACGTACTTCCCGTACTGAACACACCCTCATAAACTGTCAATTTGTGTCTGAAATCCAACGTACTTCCCGTACTGAACACGCCCTCTTAGACTGTCAATTTGTGTCTGAAATCCAACGTACTTCCCGTACTGAACACACCCTCATAGACTGTCAATTTGTGTCTGAAATCCAACGTACTTCCCGTACTGAACACACCCTCATAGACTGTCAATTTGTGTCTGAAATCCAACGTACTTCCCGTACTGAACACGCCCTCTTAGACTGTCAATTTGTGTCTGAAATCCAACGTACTTCCCGTACTGAACACACCCTCATAGACTGTCAATTTGTGTCTGAAATCCAACGTACTTCCCGTACTGAACACACCCTCATAAACTGTCAATTTGTGTCTGAAATCCAACGTACTTCCGTACTTGTCAATTTGTGCTGAAATCCACGTACTTCCCGTACTGAACACACCCTCATAAACTGTCAATTTGTGTCTGAAATCCAACGTACTTCCCGTACTGAACACACCCTCATAGACTGTCAATTTGTGTCTGAAATCCAACGTACTTCCCGTACTGAACACACCCTCATAGACTGTCAATTTGTGTCTGAAATCCAACGTACTTCCCGTACTGAACACGCCCTCTTAGACTGTCAATTTGTGTCTGAAATCCAACGTACTTCCCGTACTGAACACGCCCTCATAGACTGTCAATTTGTGTCTGAAATCCAACGTACTTCCCGTACTGAACACGCCCTCATAGACTGTCAATTTGTGTCTGAAATCCAACGTACTTCCCGTACTGAACACGCCCTCATAGACTGTCAATTTGTGTCTGAAATCCAACGTACTTCCCGTACTGAACACACCCTCATAGACTGTCAATTTGTGTCTGAAATCCAACGTACTTCCCGTACTGAACACACCCTCATAGACTGTCAATTTGTGTCTGAAATCCAACGTACTTCCCGTACTGAACACGCCCTCTTAGACTGTCAATTTGTGTCTGAAATCCAACGTACTTCCCGTACTGAACACACCCTCATAGACTGTCAATTTGTGTCTGAAATCCAACGTACTTCCCGTACTGAACACACCCTCATAAACTGTCAATTTGTGTCTGAAATCCAACGTACTTCCCGTACTGAACACACCCTCATAAACTGTCAATTTGTGTCTGAAATCCAACGTACTTCCCGTACTGAACACACCCTCATAAACTGTCAATTTGTGTCTGAAATCCAACGTACTTCCCGTACTGAACACGCCCTCTTAGACTGTCAATTTGTGTCTGAAATCCAACGTACTTCCCGTACTGAACACACCCTCATAAACTGTCAATTTGTGTCTGAAATCCAACGTACTTCCCGTACTGAACACGCCCTCTTAGACTGTCAATTTGTGTCTGAAATCCAACGTACTTCCCGTACTGAACACGCCCTCTTAGACTGTCAATTTGTGTCTGAAATCCAACGTACTTCCCGTACTGAACACACCCTCATAAACTGTCAATTTGTGTCTGAAATCCAACGTACTTCCCGTACTGAACACACCCTCATAAACTGTCAATTTGTGTCTGAAATCCAACGTACTTCCCGTACTGAACACACCCTCATAGACTGTCAATTTGTGTCTGAAATCCAACGTACTTCCCGTACTGAACACACCCTCATAGACTGTCAATTTGTGTCTGAAATCCAACGTACTTCCCGTACTGAACACGCCCTCTTAGACTGTCAATTTGTGTCTGAAATCCAACGTACTTCCCGTACTGAACACGCCCTCTTAGACTGTCAATTTGTGTCTGAAATCCAACGTACTTCCCGTACTGAACACACCCTCATAGACTGTCAATTTGTGTCTGAAATCCAACGTACTTCCCGTACTGAACACACCCTCATAAACTGTCAATTTGTGTCTGAAATCCAACGTACTTCCCGTACTGAACACACCCTCATAGACTGTCAATTTGTGTCTGAAATCCAACGTACTTCCCGTACTGAACACACCCTCATAGACTGTCAATTTGTGTCTGAAATCCAACGTACTTCCCGTACTGAACACACCCTCATAAACTGTCAATTTGTGTCTGAAATCCAACGTACTTCCCGTACTGAACACACCCTCATAAACTGTCAATTTGTGTCTGAAATCCAACGTACTTCCCGTACTGAACACACCCTCATAAACTGTCAATTTGTGTCTGAAATCCAACGTACTTCCCGTACTGAACACACCCTCATAAACTGTCAATTTGTGTCTGAAATCCAACGTACTTCCCGTACTGAACACGCCCTCTTAGACTGTCAATTTGTGTCTGAAATCCAACGTACTTCCCGTACTGAACACGCCCTCATAGACTGTCAATTTGTGTCTGAAATCCAACGTACTTCCCGTACTGAACACACCCTCATAAACTGTCAATTTGTGTCTGAAATCCAACGTACTTCCCGTACTGAACACGCCCTCTTAGACTGTCAATTTGTGTCTGAAATCCAACGTACTTCCCGTACTGAACACACCCTCATAGACTGTCAATTTGTGTCTGAAATCCAACGTACTTCCCGTACTGAACACGCCCTCTTAGACTGTCAATTTGTGTCTGAAATCCAACGTACTTCCCGTACTGAACACACCCTCATAGACTGTCAATTTGTGTCTGAAATCCAACGTACTTCCCGTACTGAACACACCCTCATAGACTGTCAATTTGTGTCTGAAATCCAACGTACTTCCCGTACTGAACACACCCTCATAGACTGTCAATTTGTGTCTGAAATCCAACGTACTTCCCGTACTGAACACGCCCTCTTAGACTGTCAATTTGTGTCTGAAATCCAACGTACTTCCCGTACTGAACACACCCTCATAAACTGTCAATTTGTGTCTGAAATCCAACGTACTTCCCGTACTGAACACGCCCTCTTAGACTGTCAATTTGTGTCTGAAATCCAACGTACTTCCCGTACTGAACACACCCTCATAAACTGTCAATTTGTGTCTGAAATCCAACGTACTTCCCGTACTGAACACACCCTCATAAACTGTCAATTTGTGTCTGAAATCCAACGTACTTCCCGTACTGAACACACCCTCATAGACTGTCAATTTGTGTCTGAAATCCAACGTACTTCCCGTACTGAACACACCCTCATAGACTGTCAATTTGTGTCTGAAATCCAACGTACTTCCCGTACTGAACACACCCTCATAAACTGTCAATTTTTGCATGAATTCCAACGTACTTCCCGTACTGAACACGCCCTCTTAGACTGTCAATTTGTGTCTGAAATCCAACGTACTTCCCGTACTGAACACACCCTCATAGACTGTCAATTTGTGTCTGAAATCCAACGTACTTCCCGTACTGAACACACCCTCATAGACTGTCAATTTGTGTCTGAAATCCAACGTACTTCCCGTACTGAACACACCCTCATAAACTGTCAATTTGTGTCTGAAATCCAACGTACTTCCCGTACTGAACACACCCTCATAAACTGTCAATTTGTGTCTGAAATCCAACGTACTTCCCGTACTGAACACACCCTCATAAACTGTCAATTTGTGTATGAATTCCAACGTACTTCCCGTACTGAACACGCCCTCATAAACTGTCAATTTGTGTCTGAAATCCAACGTACTTCCCGTACTGAACACACCCTCATAAACTGTCAATTTGTGTCTGAAATCCAACGTACTTCCCGTACTGAACACGCCCTCTTAGACTGTCAATTTGTGTCTGAAATCCAACGTACTTCCCGTACTGAACACACCCTCATAAACTGTCAATTTTTGCATGAATTCCAACGTACTTCCCGTACTGAACACGCCCTCTTAGACTGTCAATTTGTGTCTGAAATCCAACGTACTTCCCGTACTGAACACACCCTCATAGACTGTCAATTTGTGTCTGAAATCCAACGTACTTCCCGTACTGAACACACCCTCATAGACTGTCAATTTGTGTCTGAAATCCAACGTACTTCCCGTACTGAACACACCCTCATAAACTGTCAATTTGTGTCTGAAATCCAACGTACTTCCCGTACTGAACACACCCTCATAAACTGTCAATTTGTGTCTGAAATCCAACGTACTTCCCGTACTGAACACACCCTCATAGACTGTCAATTTGTGTCTGAAATCCAACGTACTTCCCGTACTGAACACACCCTCATAAACTGTCAATTTGTGTCTGAAATCCAACGTACTTCCCGTACTGAACACGCCCTCTTAGACTGTCAATTTGTGTCTGAAATCCAACGTACTTCCCGTACTGAACACGCCCTCTTAGACTGTCAATTTGTGTCTGAAATCCAACGTACTTCCCGTACTGAACACACCCTCATAGACTGTCAATTTGTGTCTGAAATCCAACGTACTTCCCGTACTGAACACACCCTCATAGACTGTCAATTTGTGTCTGAAATCCAACGTACTTCCCGTACTGAACACACCCTCATAAACTGTCAATTTGTGTCTGAAATCCAACGTACTTCCCGTACTGAACACGCCCTCTTAGACTGTCAATTTGTGTCTGAAATCCAACGTACTTCCCGTACTGAACACACCCTCATAAACTGTCAATTTGTGTCTGAAATCCAACGTACTTCCCGTACTGAACACGCCCTCTTAGACTGTCAATTTGTGTCTGAAATCCAACGTACTTCCCGTACTGAACACGCCCTCATAGACTGTCAATTTGTGTCTGAAATCCAACGTACTTCCCGTACTGAACACACCCTCATAAACTGTCAATTTGTGTCTGAAATCCAACGTACTTCCCGTACTGAACACACCCTCATAAACTGTCAATTTGTGTCTGAAATCCAACGTACTTCCCGTACTGAACACACCCTCATAAACTGTCAATTTGTGTCTGAAATCCAACGTACTTCCCGTACTGAACACACCCTCATAGACTGTCAATTTGTGTCTGAAATCCAACGTACTTCCCGTACTGAACACACCCTCATAAACTGTCAATTTGTGTCTGAAATCCAACGTACTTCCCGTACTGAGCACACCCTCATAGACTGTCAATTTTTGTTTGAAATCCAACGTACTTCCCGTCCTGAACACGCCATCACAGGAAGCCACATCACACAAACGGTCCTAATCCCGCGAGTTAAATTTGCCCCATCAGACGCCAACCTTCCAGTCACACTGCAGAGGACACAATTTCCAGTAAGACTCGCATACTCGATGACCATAAACAAATCCCAGGGCCAAACATTTGACAAACTCGGAATATACGTCCCAGCCCCCGTGTTCTCCCATGGCCAACTATATGTTGCATTTTCACGTGCAAGAGGTTACTCCTATATGTCTATCAAAGTGGACAATAATTCCTCACAAGGACTATTCAGCAACAAGACACTCACCCAAAATGTCATGTACAGGGAGGTCCTTTAGAAAACCATAAGGACAGGTAACCATAGTGCATCACATCCCTAATGACACCCTCCCCAGCTTCCCATAACATCAACTATTATGCCTCAACCACCTTTTGCCACCCATTCAACTCCATGCTGAGCACCGGTATATGCAAGTATATATATATATATATATATATATATATATATATATATATATATATATATATATATATATATATATATATATATATATATATATACACATACATACAAGATGAGAGTTTTATTGACATACACCACCGGTCAAAAGTTTTAGAACACTCCCATTTTTCCAGTTTTTACTGAAATTTAAGCAGTTTAATGTTTCAATGTACTCTGAAATTGAAGCATCGAACAAATAAGCAATTGCAGATAAAAAAAGAAATGGAATCATGGAATCGTTTTGTTGAACAAAATTTATCTAAATTTTTGACTCATCAAAGTAGCCACCTTTTGCAGATACAACAGCCGAACATACTCGTGGCATTCTTTCTACAATGTAAATAAAATATTGTTCGGAAAGTTCTTCCCAACATTGTTGCAGAAGTTCCCACAAACTTCGCTTTCTCCCTGCTGTCCAGTTCATCCCAAACCAGCAAGATGGGGTTTAAGTCTGGAGGCTGTGCTGGCCATTCCATGATTTGAAGACTACCGTCTTTTTATTTTCTTCTAAGGTCGTTCCGACAAAGCCTGGAGGTATGTTTTGGGTCGTTATCTTGCTGTAGGATGAACCCCTGACCAACTAGGCATAGACCAGAGGGTATTACATGTCACTGCAAAATACTGTGGTAGCCCTTTTGGTTCAGGATGCCAGTCACTCTGTGCAAGTCACCGACTCTGGATCCAGCAAAAGAGCCCCAGATCATCACACTTCGTCCTCCATGTTTGGCAGATGGTGTCACACACTGAGGAACCATCCTTTCGCCTACTCGATGGTGTACAAAAACCCTGCACGATGAACGAAAGATTTCAAATTTTGATTCATTGGTCCATAAGACCTTCTTCCAGTTTTCAGTCGTCCACTGGTGGTGCTTCATGGCCCAGGCAAGCCTCTTTTTCTTATTTTGCCATCTCAGCAATGGCTTTCTTACTGCCACTCGACCTGTCAAACCTGCAGCTCGAATTCTTCTCTTCACAGTTAAACCTGAGACTTCCTTACTTCGACCAGTGTTAAGCTGTGCTTGAAGCTGCTGTCCTGTCCAGACGTGTCCAGTGACAAACACCATCTGGATGCACACGGAGACAAACACCACCTGGACGCAACCGGAGACAAACTTCCATCTGGACACGTCCGGAGACGAACACCATCCGAAGATGAACACCACCCAGACGTGTCCGGAGATGAACACTGTCTGGACGCGTATGAAGCCGAATACTGCCCAGACGCGTACGAAGATGAACATCGCCTGTATGCGTCCGGAGATAATCTCCCATCCAGACTTAAATACCGCCCGGACACATCCGGAGACAAACTCCCATCGGGACATAAAAAAAAATGCCCAGACACTTCTGGAGACAAACTCACATCCAGACATAAACACTGCCTGGATGTGTCCGGATCCAAGCTGGCTGGAGATAAACACCACTTGGACACGTCCTGAGACAAACTCCCATCCAGACATAAACACCGCCCGGACCCATCCGGAGACAAACTCCCATCGGGACATAAACAATGCCCAGACACTTCTCGAGACAAACTCACATCCAGACATAAACACTGCCTGGATGTGTCCGGAGCCAAGCTGTCTGGAGACAAACACCGCTTGGACACGTCCTGAGACAAACTCCCATCCAGACATAAACACCGCCTGGACACGTCCGGAGACAAACTCCCATCTGGACACATCCGGAGATAAATACCATTCGGACACGTCTGGAGACAACAGCCATTCAGAAATAACGACTGTCTGGATACGGCCAGAGGCAGAGAAACAGAGAGAGGTAGAGAGAGGGGTTGGGGGGGAGGGTGAAACTTGCCATGTATATGTAGAAAGCCCACGCGCAGACAGTAACCATCTCCAATTTTGGAAATTCTTCCTAGAAAAAAAGTTGACGTCATAATATCGCCGCTAAATGAAATCGCCAACACCATTATCTCCGAAACTAGGCAAGCTGTTTGAATTTTGCTTGCTGGAATCAAGCCAGGCATTAGCACAGATAATTTATCGCAAACCTGATACATCACAATGACGTCATATTCGTTTATGACGTCATCATTAAGAGGACGAGGATCTTAGCTCATTTGAGCTTGTTACTCAGCTGGTTCGATTTCTCCATTTTATACATATTTTCTTTAACTCTAACCATAACACCTTGGCCCTGCAAATCAAACCCGATATCTAACGTGGAATAGAGTTAGAGTTAGGGTTAGGTTAGGAATTTACGTGCATGCCCAAAAAACATTATTTTATAAATTAGGGTTAGGTTTAGGCTTTGGGTTAATAAAAAGATTTATAAAGTTTTGAAATGAAATAACAATTGAAATTCAATGACGTGGATGGAAACGTTTATTTTTGTTTGGGTTCGGGTTAAGCAATCCTCTGGTGTGATTAAAAAATAGTAATCATATCACATTGTGAAGGGGCTTTGTATGAGCACAGAAAGTGATCAGATGTTCTCGTTATTAATGAATTCGAACAAAAATAGGCCTACGTGGTGAAATTGAAGATTTTAAACACTAGTGTGTGCCCCCCGTACGTGCGTGCCCATACGTGCGTGCCCGTACGTGCAAAAAACACTTTCAAACCGCGTGCCAGAAACAACAACCACACAGGCCGTTCCTTCGCTCTCGTAAACGACGACTATGTTGGGGCATTGTGTTTATCTATAAATGCGCATAATAAATCGAGAAATTATCAAACCTTGAAGATGCACATACTCAGGTCCCCAGCGTCAATTGTGACGTCATATCAAATGAAGAAGAATTGTAACGTCAATTGTGATGTCATCGCACCGTGTCCTGTCATTGGTTTGATAAATAAATGGCCATAACTTGGGAACCACTTGTCCGATTAATATCAAATCCCGAAAAGGCACATTCACAGGGCCCCAGCAATATACCTGGCAAGTTTCAATTAGATCGGACCAGCGGTTGTCGAGAAACAGCGGTCACAAACAGAGATTGCTGGAATTATAGATAGATTATTTATGGATTAAATAATAAGCTATTTTATCATCTAAATATGGCCAGAATCGGTTTTCTCGACAGAAAGTAACCCAAAGATGCCTTTTTAAAATGAAAACGAATCTTTAAAAACGATATTTTTCAAACTTGCTCCTTGCAATCTGGAGTTGCAAATCTCTGTGCATTTTTTCACTGCATTTTTCACTGCATTTTTTTTGATGACGTCATACTTAGATATCAAACATGTCAATGTAAACTCAGAGATAGATGAAAGTTAACACCGTGTAAGATTGCATTTATCTCCACTTGCTAAATATATAACAACTTGTCCATTTCATGTTTGATCTAAGGATGTTTTTGGCGTTCTCTTTTAAAGCGGTATATTAGACTGGACAACTTATTAAATGTTTAAAATTTTTTTTTTGTAAAGCCCTTGAAAGCACTGAAATGTCTTTTTATCTATAAGCTGTTACGGTTTATATACATATGTCCAATTTACGAGGGGTTACATGGTGAACCTTTAAACCGATTAACATATAATACATAAACACAAATAAATTCGCTATTTGTTGCCACTTTACAATGCACTTTCAGAATAGGATTCAAACCGCAGGACTCCGATTCGGACAAGGTGGACTCGACTACAACACTGGTGGAAGTGCTACAGAGCTTGCAGTTTTATTTCAGTAGTCGTGGATGGATATTACCTGGACCAGCTGACTTGCTACTCTTCAGTCCTCTCAATTTCCTTTCAATGCTGTGTGCTGCCATGGTGACATTGTTCCAGTTTGATCAATCATGCATATGTGTCAATGTCGGCAGGTTGTGTAGATCTTCATGGATGGATACACTCCCGAAGTAGTTGTTGAGGGTCCCTGCTTTCTCTTCGTTTGTCATGGTGAGTGAACCATCCTCCTCAACAAGGTTTCCAACTCCCTTTCCCCCCCTCCCTTTGCTTTGCTGCTAATGTACCTCCAGAAGCCTTTTGGGTTGTCTCCACAGCGGTCAACAAGCTCTTCCTTTCCATGGTGGTTATCATACCACGATCAACGTCTTGTCCATTTCATCCATCGTTCTACCTGTCCCCTGATCGTCCCAAACCGCCCCAAAACCAGCAACACGAGTCCTTCATTCCACATGAGAAAGAGGTAATGTTTCCTCCTCATGTTGAAGAGGTTTCCCAGTGATTTGGGAAAGAAGGTGAAGCGTCGTCTCGTGCGTGAGCCCTCCTTTTTTTTTTTTTTAGCAAGACTCATCTTCATTTGGAGTCATTTCCCATTGTGTAAACAAGCCATGTCTAACCACTTTAGGAAGAGGTGAACAAAATCCATGATGGAGACACACACTGCCATAAATAAGATACCATCGGTAGGTAATCGGCTTTAAGATAACTAAACTCAAAATCAATTAAAACACCGATACGGTGTCCGATCAGAGTAAAATCGGTTTCAATATCTCCGATGAATCACCAAATTCCATGACCTCTTCAAGTGAACAGACGGAACTTATTTCTGCCAATGATTCGGGTGAATCGGTCTCTGAATGTTTACCTGGAGTTAACATGAAGTGTAGAAACCAATTATAATTTCTAATGATATGCTAATGACAAGCAATGTGTATGCAAATATCAGTCGGATTGAGCTGTATATTAAAACGCAGCATGGTGGAAGCTTGGGTCAATCAATATTCCTGTGTGCTTTTGATTTCTCACTTTCACTTTTATTTTGGCGTTTCAGGATCTCACAAAACGAAGAGTTCAGTTGAACGACAACATGCAGCCACGGATAAGACAGAAAGCAGGTACGCACAACACACGGAGTGAGGATCACGCAGCAGAGAAGCTGGTAAAGTAACATTCCGTCGGTCACCTGCACAGGTTACATGTTCAACCCATCGTTTTCAACTCCATGCCATCGTTAACATTAACACATCACACTGTCGTACGTCCTCGTATCTCCTGCAACTCAGTCCTCCAATTAAATCAATGGGACATTGAGCTGTCACCTTTAGATTGGCATCAGGAACCTTGATCTTGTGGTTGAAGGGAAGTGGCTAGCTGTAGCCCAAATCAGGTCCTACATATTACCACGACGTGCCACAGATGGCAGAGCCCTTGGAGTTAAAGTGGGCCATCAGACTTCTGAATTCCCCCAGCACGACAGACTGCTGTGCTGTGGATACATGAATGCGCAACCATTGGAGTCACGACATAAAACACACGATGGTGGTGGACATGTTGTTTTCAACATCTCGGTCTTCGGTGTTCTGGTGAGTATTGATCAGGAAGGGGATGGCTGCTTCGGGGTCCCCATGAAAAAAAAAAGGGTTATTAAATAAAAAGCATGCTTTTGTGCTCCAAGCACAGGTGGTAGAAATTGCTCTGCATGGAACCCACGCAGCTCCAGGCAGCTGTCAAGTAGGCTGTGACAGAAAGAGGTTTTACATAGTAAGGACATGTCAAAAATCGAACATTCACATCGTACATGAGAAACAGATAACAACAGGCATCATTTTAGTCGTGAATATAACTAATCCTTTGGAGAATACGGTTCCCTTCAAATTGCTCATCATTGACTTACGAAATGAGTTGGTTATATCAGTGGCACTTGTCAAAGCCGCATGAGCAATTTGCAATCCACTTGCAGTCAGCTGAAACTTTTCCGTTATTCCATTAGTTTTAATATACATATTGCATTAATGACCCCCTTCCCCAACCCCTACACACCCACCCGAAAGTAGTTTAACCACCGTCGGGAAAAAAGCCGCAATGCCGGGACTCGATCCCGAATATGACCGATGTGGTCCTCAACCACAAACGGTGGACACTTCGAGACCTGGGAGGGGATCATTCCACCTTCTGAAGTTTCAATTTTTTTTTCATTGAGCAGTTTCAGTGATGTCCAAAGTTTTCCATTTAATGCAATATGGCTGCCATACTACGTGACCTACGATGTAAGGTTATCAATAAAAAGGATATCCATGGGGAGTCGCTCCTATGTTGAAAGTTTTGCATCGATCGGATAAACGGTTGCAGAGAAGACGAATTTTAAAGCAAACAAAAGTGCCAAATTAGGTGCAAAATGTCATAATAACAGGGATAAAAGACATAAAATGTCACGGCCACCATGGTTGTAGTAATTTTGTTGTGCGGAGTTTAAAGGCGAGCCCACATTTACAAGGTTTATGTGTATGCGAAACTGACTCGAGGGGTCATGTGACATGGAAGATTGCGTCCGATTGGGTTATTCGGTCGTGAATATTAACGATGTGGGTCACGTAGTTGTGTTGTGTGGGATAGTTGGTCACGTGACATGTATGATGTTTTCTGGAGGGAATGCAAATTTCGCACAGAAGGGATTCAGTGTTCATATATTTTGAGGGAGGCATACTGAATTACACAAACAGCATAACATTTAATAATATTTATTTATGGATAAAATAAATTCTATAACTGTAGACAATAGAAAATTATCATTCAGTTGAAAATGCTGTCTGATCAGTTTTTGGAACCTCGATTTAAAGGTTGTTGGGGTGAAATTGAAAAGAGTAATCAGAATTTTTTCAAAAAAATTTCATGAAAGATGCTTCATGGTAGAGGAATGAAAACAAACAATCGGTAAATGTACGTCCGAGAAATGGTGGAGGACGTGTTCAAGAGCGGGGTTTTTAAAATTTTACAACTAAAATGGCCACCGGTCTACCAGTCGGCCATGTTTGATCAGATCACACGTGTATGCCATCATGTACTGTGCTTGTGCCAAGTTTGAACAAAATTGGATCATGCACGTCCGAGAAATGGTTGGGGATACGTTCAAGTTACGAAATGGCTGCCGTTCGGCTTCTTTTATTATTTTTTTGTATCCCAAGTCGAGGCTCATGTAAGAGCTAAAAGAGATCTTGGATCTGATCTCAAAGAAAAATGACATGCATATGTAAGCCATCAATCCTTATCGATGTGCCAAGTTTGAAGAAGATCGGTAAGTCCATGTACGAGAAATGGTTGAGGACGTGTTCAACATCAGGTTTTTAGTTCACCTGGAATGTAGTTCCATGGAGTTTATGGGATGGCGCATCGTCCGTCCGTCCGTCCGTCCGTCTGTCCGTCCACAAATACTTGCAACGTCTTTACTGAAATTACACACACACGATTTTCATGAAGCTTTGTCACAACGTTCATCACCGTGTATGTACTCAAGTTTGTTGATGCTATTTCAAAAATTGGGCCCGAAGGGGGTCCATCGGGGTTGCCCCCCAAAATAGGTATTTGCTTTCTTCTCAGAAACTACACATGCAATTCTGATGAAACTTGACTACAACCTTCATCACCAATGGTGTACCAAAGTTTGTGCATGCCATTAAAAAATCCAGGTCTAAGGATGTGTTTGGGTGGGGGGGGGGAGTTGCCCCCCTAAATAGGTATTTGCTTTCTTCTCCAAAACTACACACACACTTTCAATGAAACTTCATTGAAACCTTCATCACCGGTGATGTACCAAAGTTTGTTTACTGCATTAAAAAAAGAAAATCAATAGGTATTTACCTTCTTCTCCATTACATATTTTGTGTGCCATCCATGCCTACCAGTGGTTCCATGATTATCTTATTTGGCCGTGACCATATGAGCGCCCAAGGGTACTGCCCCTCTGTTTGCAACTAAAATGGCTTCCAGTCGGCCATCTTTGATTGAATTGCAAAAAAAATAAATGATGTATATATGTATACTATCATGTATTGTCTTTGTGCTGAGTTTGAACAAAATTTGTCCACACATGTCCGAGATATTGCTGCGGACGGACGGACGGACGAGACCCAATCCATAAGCCCCCGTTTTGGACTAAGTTCAACCGGGGCTAATAATTATCTGAACAGAATCAATGGGGTACGAGCCAGAATGGCTTGGTCCCCTAATCATAGAAACCCCCTGAGAAAAAATCATAGAAACGGCTCAAAGGTGAAACTGAAAATCATACATTTTGTCTTGCCATTCCCTTATATTTGAGTCGATATAGAGATTAAAAAAAAAAAAATTGGTACAAATGTTCTTCCAAATGGCTCCTGTGGGAATTCGTCGAAAAATCTGGGATTCGAGTCGTTTTTGCAATTATACAGGGGGTCAAAGTTCAGGATTCGGGGTTTTATTCGGGTTTTTGATATGACTTGCCTTTGCATTTGAACCATTGCAGACGAGCACTGGCAAAATGTTACATAATTACCACATTCCTACAGATTTCAATGGACAGTCATTCGTTTGGTGTTCTTTTGATTCTACAGGGAGTCAAAGGTCAAAATACAATGTGAAATCAAGGATTTGGTTCTGCCAAGCAAGCATTTATATTAAAACCTGTATTTACCAGACAAAGCGCAAGATACCTTCCACAGCCCTTTCAGACTAAACCAGGTAATCAATGGTTTGGTATCTTCCTTTTGATTATACAGAAGTCAAAGTGGATGTGAGGAGATGGGGGGTTAGGGACCTAGTGCATTCCCTTGGGAATGTCTGTGATTCCAGTTTTCCTTGTTTCTTTGCCAAATGCTTGATTTTTCCAGTCTCTTGTCTTTTGCGGATAGCTATAGAGTCCACACAAAGTGTTTTTGCAGAAATGCTTTACAAAATAAACACCGCAGGTTATTATTATTATTATTATTATTATTATTATTATTATTATTATTATCATCTCAGCAAATAAACACGATGGGAGAGAGTTTAAATTATCTACATTATGGCCAAACATCAGCTTTATGGAGCACGAAGCAAGACGCTTTTATCGTCATTATTATTATTATTACAACAAAAGCAATCCCCGTGGATTGCGAGAATTAATGGGTTTTTTCAAGAGCAAGTTGTTGAGACTGACAAATTGAAAAATTCAGCAAAACATGTAAATTCACATTTGTGTGCCATAAGGGTTCTGATGAAAATGAAATTTAAAACATCACCAGCGGACCCTTTATTATTCATGAGTAGAGTACCGACTCACCGGGTGGGTGGAGTTCGTGTATTAATTGCTGAAAAAGGTAGAGTCTGTTTTGAAATATCACGTGATCCGGTTGCTCATGGGATCTCTTATGAAATCAAGTAACTGACCAAATACAGTGCTGGAGTATCAGGAGGAACCCAAGGAGATGAAGATGGAGTCATCAAAAGGAATCTGGATAGGATTCGGATTTCGGCTGCAACTCCTCCACTCTCAAACCCATCCACAGGTGCAGCCAGGTGAACCTCACAAAAACGATTTGCACGATTCACCCCTCCGTAGACAAAGAAAAAGAAAGAAAGAAGGAGAGCTTGGGGAAAGGGAGACATTTCTATTTTGGCTCATCCATGCATAATAGGAGTTTCCTGTCATATACATATTGTTATTTATTTCCGCCGGTTCGGCGTGCGCACGACCTTTTCAGCCCAATCCAGGCCGCGCGTCCACCGAACACGACAATCTAGTCGTAGCTTCCGGACAAACGCCGAAACCCAGCTACGGGTGTTTTTAATACACCATAAACCAGCCAACTATCCTGTCCATGTGCTGCAGGGTCAATTGCCGAATTGTCGATATACCTAACTATTCGCGTGGACAGAAATGCTGGGAGTTTATACCTCGACGGGGCCTGCACGGAAACGAGCCACATAAGCAGCTCGTTCCGTATGCGATTGCTGAGCGGTTTTATATCGCCAAGTCCCATCGGACCAGATGTACGTTTTATCAGCTTGATAATCAGCCAGCTAATTTCCCGAATGCATCATGGCAGTCAATGGAGAAAGTGACGCAACGAGCGGGTTGACATTCAAACAATATGGTGTTTATTTTCACCCAGCACATAAGCAGTCAATGGGGGAATAGGGGACAAGACACGAGTAAAAGCCCACAGCCGATGTCTCTTATGCAATGTACATACAGGCACTTAACCAGTTCTACTTAAGGACAAGGCGCCACAGACTTCCATGCAAAACTCAAGAAAGAAAGAACCGGGCTCATGAGCCTTTAATGTACTCAGGGCTGGGATGACTGTAACAGGCCCTGAGAGACCGGGCTGGCTACCTGGCCACCCTCGTGATGACTCGATGGGTCTTTTAAGGGCGACCCCTGGTGTCTCCGTTCGGCCTTGTGCGTCGCGAACGTGCCAGTCGCTTGAGCGGCTTGATGAGCAGCTTCTCCGGTTCTCCTCGGTTGTCCGGCCTTCAGTGCGGCCTGGCCTAGCCCACTACATGCTGGAGGAGCGAACGGGTCTCGACCCCGGCTCAACACACTTGGCGTCTCAACACACTTGGCGTCTCTCCAACCGCGCAACAACTTGTTGGGGAGCGAACAGGTCTCGACCCCGGCTCAACACACTTGGCGTCTCAACACACTTGGCGTCTCTCCAACCGCGCAACAACTTGTCGGGGAGCGAACACAGCTTTTTATAGCCCCAAGGGGAGGAGCCGCGGTGGGCTTTGCCACCCAAAATCAGCGCCCTCCCCCTTTTCACCTTTGAACCTTCACCCAGGCTGGATCCGCCCCTCTCACTTCTGATTGGCCAGCTCCTTCAGAGGGTAAGGCCTTTCTGATCCGTATTGCAAGTCATGCTTGCATGCAGACGTGGTTGAAATCATCGGCTTCATGAGCGGACATGTTGGAAATCGCTATCAAACATGGACGTGTTGGAAAATCGCCATCAAACGCGGACGTGGATTGGAAAAATCGCCCTCAAATGCGGACGTGGGTTGTCGTTGTTATTGATAAAATAAAA
Organism: Eptatretus burgeri; assembly: GCF_056783735.1. Lineage (NCBI taxonomy): Eukaryota > Metazoa > Chordata > Myxini > Myxiniformes > Myxinidae > Eptatretus > Eptatretus burgeri. The sequence goes on along the minus strand of NC_140978.1, from coordinate 44,563,751 downwards.
GATAGAGAAAGAATAACGGCTAACTCAAAGATACACAGCCCGGCACACAAATAATTCCCTTTATACATCGTTGGGGAATTCTAACCTAGAACACACACTTATCGAAATAACTGACCGCTGGGGAACCTGACTGGTGTTCTGTGAATTTCCACAATCGTAACAATATATATCTATATCTCTATATCTCTATATATATATATATATATATATATATATATATATATATATATATATATATATATATATATATATATATATATATATATCTCTATATCTCTATATATATATATATATATATATATATATATATATATATATATATATATATATATATATATATATATATATATATATATATATATATATATATATATATATATATATATATATATATATATATATATATATATATACATCTCTATATCTCTCTATATATATATATATATATATATATATATATATATATATATATATATATATATATATATATCTATATCTCTATATCTCTATATATATATATATCTATATCTCTATATCTCTATAAATATATATATATATATATCCCTGTGTCGTAAGAGCCGACCAGGGTTCCGTCAGGAAGGGCATCCAGCGTAAAACATGTCCCAAATCACTATGCAGATCATACGGGTGATCCGCTGTGGCGACCCCTAACGGAAGCAGCCGAAAGAAGAAGATATATATATATATATATATATATGTATATATATATATATATATATATATATATATATATATATATATCTATATATCTCTATATCTATATATCTCTATATCTCTATATCTCTATATCTCTATATCTCTATATCTCTATATCTCTATATCTCTATATCTCTATATCTCTATATCTCTATATCTCTATATCTCTATATCTCTATATCTCTATATCTCTATATCTCTATATCTCTATATCTCTATATCTCTATATCTCTATATCTCTATATCTCTATATCTCTATATCTCCATATATCCAGATATCCAGATATTTCTATATTAGTGCGGCAACTTAGCTAAATATAGCATAACAATTGTGCATTTTGTGAGGAAAGCACCAAATTTGGAACATGAGTAGCCTATCATATTATGAACAGATTTGGATATTGGGACATCTCAAAATTTTTGATGGCAGTGGAAAATGGCTGCCACAGCCATCAGCGGCTGAATTTGAGATGGCCCAATATCCAAATCTGTTCATAATATGATAGGCTACAAGTGTTCCAAATTTGGTGCTTTCCTCACAAAATGCACAATTGTTATGCTATATTGAGCTAAGTTGCCCCACTCGTGGGGCAACTTAGCTAAATATAGCATAACAATTGTTTGAGAGATCATTGATGAACACCAGAAAAAGAATAGACTGACCTGGTCTGAATCCAAATTGATGATCAGAAATCAGGCCATTGGAGAAGAGGAAGGATTTAACGTCGGAAGCGATGATGGAATTCATAACCTCGCTGATGATTGGGAGAAGGCTGATTGTCTTATCATTGAAGGGTCAGTTTTTGCACCTTTTTACGCAGAGGGGTAATGTTTGCTGATTTCCAAGCACAAGGCTGATGACCTTGAGCAAATGAGATGGTGAATAGAACAGAAAGAGGGTGATCAAAAGCAGCAGAGCAAGTTTTTAGGACACGTGGGCTGATGCCGTCTGGACCGGTTGCAGAATCAGAGTCGAGGTTTGACAGCAAGCTCTCTACCTTGTCAGGAGAAAAGGACACAGAGTCCAGGAACAGCTGGGTGCGATTGGGTAAGGTGGGTGCAGAAAGCGATGGGTTTGGGACACAAGATTTAGAAGTAAACACGAAGTTTAGGCATTCAGCCTTTTCACATTGAGTGTCAGCTATGCAGTCATTTGAGGTGAGGGAGGGATGGAGGGGAAACGTACACCAGAAACAGACTTAACTATACACCACCAGGATTTGGAGGAGGGAGACAGGTTTGAGAGTTCAGACTTGAGATTAGAAAGATGTTGTTTCCTGGCTTTCCTGATGGTAGATACACACTTGTTCTGAGCTTTGTGTCTTTGGGTTATTTGGGGGTCTTTGGGGGTCTTGGGAGTATTTTGGGTCTTCGGGGTATTTGCGGGGTCTTCTGGGTCTTTAGGGCTTTGCATATTAAGTATCCTCAGGGTATTCAAAGGTCGAAGGGGTCTCAGTAGTCTATAGGGTCGAAAGGTACATTCCAATCGTACGTAAATAATCGACATAGAGTCACACGGCTAGACGGGTGCACGCCGAGACCGAGCTTTTTTATATGTAGATAGAGAGATGGATACATCATTAATCAGTTTATATTTCAGGACCACAGAAACAGAAGGTATATCTGTATATCCACAACACAAATATCGAATGAAAACACATTCAAGATGGCAGAGTGTGACGTTTAGGTCCCATTCCATGTGCAGTGTTCTTAAACTTTAAAAACCTTGTAAGGTATGTTTCAGTCCCATACAAGGATGGAGGATACCTAACATACTAACAAACGTCAGTGTGTGTCTGTCGGTTTGTGTGTCTCGTCCAGAACTACAAAACTATGGAACCTGCTGGCCAAGATCTTTGCATGCATACGAAGTGACCTCCAAGGTAGTGCAAGAGTGAAAATTGGGTTATTGGGTGAAATTTCACTATCCCCTTTGAACATATTTAACTAATTTTATCATGAAAAAACAAAAACAAGCTTATCCTTGGTCAGCCCACTTTCATTCGCAGAGGCCTTAGGCCGCCATTTCTTTTGGCCTGCTCAAAAATGCCTTGCCTTGTAACCACGATGTCCTATCACGATGTCTCTCTCTTTCTCTTGCTCCCACCCCCTTCCTCACAACCCTTCCCTCCTGGAGTGTATGGAGATGTGTGGGGAGGCATTGCTGTCCCCCCCCACCTTCCTTGCTGTTCCCCCTTCCACGCTCTCCCCCTTGCTCTCTCTCTCTCCCCTTCCCTCTTTCTTTACACATCGCTCTCTCTTTATATCATTCCCACTTCCCTCCTCGCACCCCCTCTCTCCCGTCGTGTTTAGTGACATGTGGTGAAGCATCGCTTCCCCCCCCTTCCTCGCTTTCCCCCTCCTTCCTCAACCCCCTTCCTCAGCCCCCCACATCCTAGCTCCACCCTTACCTCCCCCAACTTTCTTCACCAACCCCACTCCTCGCTCCCCCTTTTCTCACTCCCCCCTTCGCTTCCCCCTCTTTGCTCCTCCACTCTCTCTCTCCCCCCCTCTCTCTCTGTACCGCACCTCTCGATACCACCCCTCTCTCTCTCTCTCTCTCTCTCCCCTCTTTCTCTTTCCTTCCCTTTGAATATTTCTATCAGCAAAGTTACAGGTGATGGTTGTTTCCAAATACTGTATGTGCTTAATTGTGGTAGTCCAATTGATGTACGTTAGATCCCAGGTACCTTTGTGGGATGAGGGAGGGGAAGGGTGGAAGTGGGAGGAGGAGGAGGGAAGGGATGGGGTCAGAGTCTGGAGGGGGTGGGGTGGTCAGAGGCAGGGGGAGGGGAAGAGGTGGGAGGAGGGACCCAGCGTTGCCCAGAAACGCCGGGTGCTTTTGCTAGTTCAAAATAAAAAAAACACATTACCCTCAGTAATACTTCCCAACAGACGACAGGAATAATCGCCGACTTACTCAGATCTTGATGGAGCATCTGCAATATTACATTGTATTTACCTCTGGTGATGTTTTTAATGTCCAGGTTGAATTATTGTAAAGACAAGCTCCATCTCATCAATCTATGATTTTTGTTTTTCAATTTATGAATGAAAATTAAAGGATTGTGATCTGTGAAAACTTCAACTTGAAAAGCAGTTGTACCTAAATATACCTCAAATTGTTGCAAAGCCAGAATAAGAGCAAGGGTCTTTTTCTTTGTGTTGCAGAATAGTTATTTTAGTGTTTGTTAAACTTCTTCGAATAATAGCATACAAGGTAATCTATGCCTGCAGCATCTTCCTGGAGCAAAATAGCTCCAGCCCCCACATCATTAGCATCTAGCGCTAATTTGAAATTTTTCTGAAAATTTGGTTCCCCAAGAACTGGATAACTCAGAAGTATGGCTTTAATTTTGTTGAATGCAGTCTGACAGTTGCCATCCCATACAGATTTTGCCTTCTTATTGAACAGATTAGTGAAAGGGACAATTTTTACAAAATCTCCGATACCATCCAGCCAGACGCAGGAATCTCAAGAGCTCCTCTTTACCGCTAGGTGCTGTCATTGTCAATGGCTCCCACTTTTGCTTTTACTGGCTGAACCTGACCTTGACCCACAACATGGACCGAAGAACACAACCTCACTTTAGCAAATTCAGATTTACGGTCAGTTTGGCATTGGTAAGTCTCGTAAAGAAAGTACGGATTCTCTTAAGGTGATCGTCCCAAGTCATGGAATGGATGACATCGTCAATGTATGCCTCTACCCCCTCAAGATCAATGGTAAGGTCATTGTTGAGGCATTCAGATGTAGTGGGGCCGTTCTGTAAACAAAAAGGACGAATCTTATACCAGTAAAGTCCATTTGGTTTCACAAAAACAGAGATTTTCTTTGCTCGTTCAGTAAGAGGAATCTGCCAGTATCCTTTCGATTAATCAAACTTGCTCAAAAACTTGGCTTGACCAATCCTGTCAATGCAATCATCAATCATAGGGATTGGATAAGAGTCAGTTCTCGACACTACGTTGACCTGTTTCATATCAGTGCAACTACAGAAACTGCCATCTGGTTTGGATGGCAAGATGCAGGGTGAACCACATTCACTGTCATTAGGTTCATTGATGTTTTGCAAATATTGTTTTGCTCCTGTACACCAATTACAGGTAAAGCAGGTGAAACCGACACCTTACTTTCCAGTTGCTTTCTGTCATGATATTCTTTTGTCATATTAATGCGACACAGTCATCTAAACAAGGAGTTTGGACGATATAGTCAGTCATACTGACTTTTCTTTCAATGAGGTAAGGGCCAAAATACCTAGCCTGTAATGCCTGATCCAGAATTTGAAAGCAACACCAAAACCTTGTCACCAGGACCAAATTCCCTGTCCTTGAAATATCTACCATGCCTATCTCTCATATTATGTCACCAACCGAAGGTGGATGGAGGTTATGTTTTCACTACTGTCTGTCTGCCTTTGAGCACTATATCTCAAAAAGTTACGGACGGATTCTGACAAAGCTTGGTGGACAGGTTGGGTGTGTCACATGGACGAATTTAATTGATTTTAGTGAAGATCCGGATTCGAGAATTTATGAAGTGATTCTTCACCATTGGGTGATGGTGCCAAAACTGATATATAGCAGTTTTTCTGCAAATCCTGAAGAAAAAAAAAAATATATATATATATATATATATATGTAATATAGCAAATTCTTCTGATATGGTTCAAAAAGAGTAAAAAAAGTTCTGATATAGCAAATCCTGATATATATAAAAAGCTGATATATTTTTAACGTTTTTGGACAGATTATGACAAAACTAGGTGGATGAGTTGGGTAGGTGACAAGAACAAGCTCATTCGATGTTGGTTCAGGTCCGGATGTAGATCAGGCCTATCAGTGGGATACAAAAACATTCCTTTCACACCTTGAGTTGCAAAGGGTTGCTGAGGCAGTTTCATTTGCTTAGGAGTACAGTCCTGAACGGGTCGCCACTCCGACACAGGATACTTCATGGATTAATTATTACTCCAGGAAGCTGGTACTCATTTTGCCGACCTCAGAAGGATGACAGGCTGAGTCACCCAGCTGGTGTAATTTCAACAGGCCGACAGCGGCTCTTCTATTTTACACAGATCTCTACAATCTAGGCCTGCAAAGTATTTTTACAGAGATGTATGGGCCTGTAAATGATAATTTTTGCATGGATCTCCACTGTCAAGACATGCGAATTATAATTTTTACAGGGATGTCTCGGCCTGCAAATTATAGAATTTACGTGGATGTCTCGACTTGCAAATGATACTTTTTACAGGGATGTATCAGCCTGTAAATTATTATTATTATTACAGAGATCTCTCCCATCTCTGCCTGTAAATTATTATTATTATTATTATTAAAGAGATCTCTCCCATCTCAACCTGTAAATTATTATTATTATTATAGAGATCTTTCCCATCTCAACCTGTAAATTATTATTATTATTATTACAGAGATCTCTCCCATCTCGGCCTGTAAATTATTATTATTATAGAGATCTCTCCCATCTCTGCCTGTAAATTATTATTATTACAGAGATCTCTCCCATCTCTACCAGTAAATTATAATTTTACAGAGATCTCAATTATCAAGGCTTGCAAATTAACATTATTATAGAGATCTCTCCCATCTCTACCTGTAAATTATTATTATTATTACAGAGATCTCTCCCATCTCTACCTGTAAATTATTATTATTATTATTACAGAGATCTCTCCCATCTCAGCCTGTAAATTATTATTATTATAGAGATCTCTCCCATCTCGGCCTGTAAATTATTATTATTATTATTATTATTATTATTATTACAGAGATCTCTCCCATCTCGGCCTGTAAATTATAATTATTATAGAGATCTCTCCCATCTCGGCCTGTAAATTTTAATTATTATAGAGATCTCTCCCATCTCCGCCTGTAAATTATTATTATTACAGAGATCTCTCCCATCTCGGCCTGTAAATTATAATTATTATAGAGATCTCTCCCATCTCGGCCTGTAAATTATTATTATTATTATTACAGAGATCTCTCCCATCTCGGCCTGTAAATTATAATTATTACAGAGATCTCTCCCATCTCGGCCTGCAAATTATTATTATTACAGAGATCTCTCCCATCTCGGCCTGTAAATTATAATTATTACAGAGATCTCTCCCATCTCGGCCTGTAAATTATTATTATTATTATTATTACAGAGATCTCTCCCATCTCGGCCTGTAAATTATTATTATTATAGAGATCTCTCCCATCTCTACCTGTAAATTTTTATTATTATAATAGAGATCTCTCCCATCTCGGCCTGTAAATTATTATTATTATTATAGAGATCTCTCCCATCTCGGCCTGTAAATTATTATTATTATTATTATAGAGATCTCTCCCATCTCAGCCTGTAAATTATTATTATTATAGAGATCTCTCCCATCTCTACCTGTAAATTATTATTATTATTATAGAGATCTCTCCCATCTCAACCTGTAAATTATTATTATTATAGAGATCTCTCCCATCTCAACCTGTAAATTATTATTATTACAGAGATCTCTCCCATCTCAACCTGTAAATTATTATTATTATAGAGATCTCTCCCATCTCAACCTGTAAATTATTATTATTATTATAGAGATCTCTCCCATCTCAACCTGTAAATTATTATTATTATTATAGAGATCTCTCCCATCTCAACCTGTAAATTATTATTATTATTATTATTATTATTATTATTATAGAGATCTCTCCCATCTCGGCCTGTAAATTATTATTATTATAATAGAGATCTCTCCCATCTCAACCTGTAAATTATTATTATTATTATAGAGATCTCTCCCATCTCGGCCTGTAAATTGTTATTATTATAGAGATCTCTCCCATCTCAACCTGTAAATTATTATTATTATAGAGATCTCTCCCATCTCAACCTGTAAATTTTTATTATTATAATAGAGATCTCTCCCATCTCAACCTGTAAATTATTATTATTATTATTATAGAGATCTCTCCCATCTCAACCTGTAAATTATTATTATTATTATTATTATTATTATTATAGAGATCTCTCCCATCTCGGCCTGTAAATTATTATTATTATTATAGAGATCTCTCCCATCTCAACCTGTAAATTATTATTATTATAGAGATCTCTCCCATCTCTACATGTAAATTATTATTATTATAGAGATCTCTCCCATCTCAACCTGTAAATTATTATTATTATAGAGATCTCTCCCATCTCTACCTGTAAATTATTATTATTATTATAGAGATCTCTCCCATCTCAACCTGTAAATTATTATTATTATTATAGAGATCTCTCCCATCTCAACCTGTAAATTATTATTATTATTATTATTATAGAGATCTCTCCCATCTCGGCCTGTAAATTATTATTATTATTATAGAGATCTCTCCCATCTCAACCTGTAAATTATTATCATTATAGAGATCTCTCCCATCTCTACATGTAAATTATTATTATTATGAGAGATCTCTCCCATCTCAACCTGTAAATTATTATTATTATAGAGATCTCTCCCATCTCTACATGTAAATTATTATTATTATAGAGATCTCTCCCATCTCAACCACTAAATTATTATTATTATAGAGATCTCTCCCATCTCAACCTGTAAATTATTATTATTACAGAGATCTCTCCCATCTCAACCTGTAAATTATTATTATTATTATAGAGATCTCTCCCATATCTACCTGGAAATTATTATTCATTTTATAGAGATCTCTCCCATCTCGGCCTGTAAATTATTATTATTATTACAGAGATCTCTCCCATCTCGGCCTGTAAATTATAATTATTATAGAGATCTCTCCCATCTCGGCCTGTAAATTTTAATTATTATAGAGATCTCTCCCATCTCCGCCTGTAAATTATTATTATTACAGAGATCTCTCCCATCTCGGCCTGTAAATTATTATTATTATTATTACAGAGATCTCTCCCATCTCGGCCTGTAAATTATTATTATAATTATTACAGAGATCTCTCCCATCTCGGCCTGCAAATTATTATTATTACAGAGATCTCTCCCATCTCGGCCTGTAAATTATAATTATTATAGAGATCTCTCCCATCTCGGCCTGTAAATTATTATTATTATTATTACAGAGATCTCTCCCATCTCGGCCTGTAAATTATTATTATTATAGAGATCTCTCCCATCTCAACCTGTAAATTATTATTATTATAGAGATCTCTCCCATCTCTACATGTAAATTATTATTATTATAGAGATCTCTCCCATCTCAACCTGTAAATTATTATTATTATAGAGATCTCTCCCATCTCTACCTGTAAATTATTATTATTATTATAGAGATCTCTCCCATCTCAACCTGTAAATTATTATTATTATTATTATAGAGATCTCTCCCATCTCAACCTGTAAATTATTATTATTATTATTATTATAGAGATTTCTCCCATCTCGGCCTGTAAATTATTATTATTATTATAGAGATCTCTCCCATCTCAACCTGTAAATTATTATTATTATTATTATTATTATTATTATTATAGAGATCTCTCCCATCTCGGCCTGTAAATTATTATTATTATAGAGATCTCTCCCATCTCAACCTGTAAATTATTATTATTATAGAGATCTCTCCCATCTCTACATGTAAATTATTATTATTATGAGAGATCTCTCCCATCTCAACCTGTAAATTATTATTATTATAGAGATCTCTCCCATCTCTACATGTAAATTATTATTATTATAGAGATCTCTCCCATCTCAACCACTAAATTATTATTATTATAGAGATCTCTCCCATCTCAACCTGTAAATTATTATTATTACAGAGATCTCTCCCATCTCAACCTGTAAATTATTATTATTATAGAGATCTCTCCCATATCTACCTGGAAATTATTATTCATTTTATAGAGATCTCTCCCATCTCAACTTGTATGTAAATTATTATTATTATAGAGATCTCTCCCATCTCAACCTGTAAATTATTATTATTATTATTATTATTATTATTATTATTATAGAGATCTCTCCCATCTCGGCCAGTAAATTATTATTATTATTATAGAGATCTCTCCCATCTCAACCTGTAAATTATTATTATTATAGAGATCTCTCCCATCTCTACATGTAAATTATTATTATTATTATAGAGATCTCTCCCATCTCGGCCTGTAAATTATAATTATTATAGAGATCTCTCCCATCTCTACCTGTAAATTATTATTATTATAGAGATCTCTCCCATCTCAACCTGTAAATTATTATTACAGAGATCTCTCCCATCTCAACCTGTAAATTATTATTATTATAGAGATCTCTCCCATCTCAACCTGTAAATTATTATTATTATAGAGATCTCTCCCATCTCAACCTGTAAATTATTATTATTATAGAGATCTCTCCCATCTCTACATGTAAATTATTATTATTATAGAGATCTCTCCCATCTCTACATGTAAATTATTATTATTATTATAGAGATCTCTCCCATCTCAACCTGTAAATTATTATTATTATAGAGATCTCTCCCATCTCTACATGTAAATTATTATTATTATTATTATTATAGAGATCTCTCCCATCTCAACCTGTAAATTATTATTATTATAGAGATCTCTCCCATCTCTACCTATAAATTATTATTATTATTATAGAGATCTCTCCCATCTCTACATGTAAATTATTATTATTTTAGAGATCTCTCCCATCTCAACCTGTAAATTATTATTATTACAGAGATCTCTCCCATCTCAACCTGTAAATTATTATTATTATTATTATAGAGATCTCTCCCATCTCTACATGTAAATTATTATTATTATTATTATTATAGAGATCTCTCCCATCTCAACCTGTAAATTATTATTATTATAGAGATCTCTCCCATCTCTACCTATAAATTATTATTATTATTATAGAGATCTCTCCCATCTCTACATGTAAATTATTATTATTTTAGAGATCTCTCCCATCTCAACCTGTAAATTATTATTATTACAGAGATCTCTCCCATCTCAACCTGTAAATTATTATTATTATTATTATAGAGATCTCTCCCATCTCGGCCTGTAAATTATTATTATTATTATTATAGAGATCTCTCCCATGTCTACCTGTAAATTATTATTATTATAGAGATCTCTCCCATGTCTACCTGTAAATTATTATTATTATAGAGATCTCTCCCATATCTACCTGGAAATTATTATTCATTTTATAGAGATCTCTCCCATCTCAACCTGTAAATTATAATTATTATAGAGATCTCTCCCATCTCTACCTGTAAATTATTATTATTATAGAGATCTCTCCCATCTCAACCTGTAAATTATTATTACAGAGATCTCTCCCATCTCAACCTGTAAATTATTATTATTATAGAGATCTCTCCCATCTCTACATGTAAATTATTATTATTATAGAGATCTCTCCCATCTCAACCTGTAAATTATTATTATTATAGAGATCTCTCCCATCTCTACCTATAAATTATTATTATTATTATAGAGATCTCTCCCATCTCTACATGTAAATTATTATTATTTTAGAGATCTCTCCCATCTCAACCTGTAAATTATTATTATTATAGAGATCTCTCCCATCTCTACCTGTAAATTATTATTATTATAGAGATCTCTCCCATCTCTACCTGTAAATTATTATTATTATAGAGATCTCTCCCATCTCAACCTGTAAATTATTATTACAGAGATCTCTCCCATCTCAACCTGTAAATTATTATTATTACAGAGATCTCTCCCATCTCTACATGTAAATTATTATTATTATAGAGATCTCTCCCATCTCAACCTGTAAATTATTATTATTATAAAGATCTCTCCCATCTCTACCTATAAATTATTATTATTATTATAGAGATCTCTCCCATCTCTACATGTAAATTATTATTATTTTAGAGATCTCTCCCATCTCAACCTGTAAATTATTATTACAGAGATCTCTCCCATCTCAACCTGTAAATTATTATTATTATTATAGAGATCTCTCCCATCTCAACCTGTAAATTATTATTATTATTATAGAGATCTCTCCCATCTCAACCTGTAAATTATTATTATTATTATAGAGATCTCTCCCATCTCGGTCTGTAAATTAATTTTAGATCCTCGTGGAGGATCTCTAAGTCTTACTCACGTTGTTGTACTTGTGGACTTTTTTGTTTCACAGCCTACAGTTTTCATCGAAACTTCCTGAAACTTGGCGTATATATGTAAAAATTCCCTGCGCAGACAGTAACCATCTCCCATTTTGAAAATTCCTCATAGAAAAAAAGTTATGACGTCAAAATATCTCTGCTAATGGAAATCGCCCCAAAAATTATCTCCGAAACTCGGCAAGCTTTTTGAATTCTGTTTGCGGGAATCGAACAGGGCATTAGCAGAGATGAATTACGCACATATGATACATCACTATGACGTCATATCAATGTTTTATGACGTCATTCCTATTTTTTGACATTTTTTGTTTTTTGTTTCATTTGTTTCACAGTCTCCAGTTTTCATCGAAACTTCCTGAAACTTGGCGTATATATGTAAAAATTCCCTGCGCAGACAGTAACCATCTCCGATTTTGAAAATTCCTCATAGAAAAAAAGCTATGACGTCCAAATATCTCTGCTAATGGAAATCGTCTAAAAAATTATCTCAAACTAGGCAAGCTTTTTGAATTCTGTTTGCGGGAATCGAACAGGGCATTTGCCCAGATGAATTACCGCACATATGATACATCACAATGATGTCATATCAATTTTTATGACGTCATTCCTATTTTTTGACATTTTTTGTCGCACAACCCAGAGTTTTCATCGGATCTTCGTGAACCTTGCCATGTATATGCAGAAAGCCCACGCACAGGCAGTAACCATCTCCGATTTTGGAAATTCTTCCTCGAAAAAAAGTTGACGTCATAATATCGCTGCTAATGGAAATCGCCTATACCATTATCTCTGAAACTAGGCAAGCTGTTTGAATTTTGTTTGTGGGAATCAAGCCGGGCATTAGCACAGATAATTTATCGCAAACCTGATACATCACAATGACGTCATATTCGTTTTTATGACGTCGTTATTAAGAGGATGAGGATCTTAGCTCATTCGAGCTTGTTTTTAGAGAGATCTCTCCCGTCTAGGCCTACAAATTGTAATTTTTACAGCAATCTCTACTGTCTATGCCTGCAACCTATACTTTTTACAGAGATCTCTCAGCCTGCAAATTATTTTTACAGGGATGTCTGGGCCTGCAAATTATTTTTACAGGGATGTCTGGGCCTGCAAATTATAATTTTTACAGAAATCTCTACTGTCTAGACCAGCAAACTATACTTTTACAGCGATCTCTCCCATCTAGGCCTGCAAATTATAATTTTTACAAGGATGTCAAGGCCTCCAAACTATACTTTTTACAGAGATATCTCAGCCTGCAAATTATAATTTTTACAGGGATGTCGAGGCCTGCAAATTATTATTATTTTGTTTGTCAAAGAACACAGGGTCAGACTTCCGTCTTCAGTCTGTGCATCTCAAAAGAATCTGTTGGAACCACAATCAATTATTTAAGAGGTGAAATTATACCACCCAGACTGTAATCAAGGGTGCAATTTCCCAGTGTATGTGTCCTCAGCCATCAATTTGTTGGATTTACTCGTGCTCTTGGGATTGTTTCTTCCTGGTTGGTCAATTTTTGTGTGTATATAGAACAGGCTCAGAAGAAACCTGAACCCGTGTGGCACTTTGTAACAATGAAGGTTGTCACTCGGTGCGGTGCATTTGCTTGATTGAATCGCAATAACCTGCAGCTTGTGGCGAGGCTTTGATATGTGTCCAAAATAGGAGAAATTTAACCCCCACTCACCACCACTACCTACATTCTCCTGTATTTCCCAGACAATCTCCAATTCCACTTCGCTCCTCTCTCCTATCCTCCTCACCTTTTCTTTCATTTCTACTTTCTTGTGTCTTTCCCTCTCTGTTCTCATTTTTCCTCTCCCCGTACCCTGCTGACATAAAATACCAAAAACTCATCACCAAACAACATTACACAAATTAATTACAATCCTGTGCATAAAAAACTGCACAACTTGCTCCTCATTATAAAATGTAACATTCTTTTCAATGATGGCTTGACATGTCAATATTGTGCCTCGATACACTATTATGGCAAAGCTTAGCTCAGATATATGACAGATGACATTCTCCAAACTATTTATTTACATTGTGAGGACTAACTGCATATTCAGGTGTGATTATATGTATTCACAACTAAAGTGTGACATCATGTGCCTCATATTAATAACCACTTACAACAGTGCCTCATATTTACAACTGCTGTGCAGTTATGAACCATTGACTTTGTAAGTAAATTATTCTGCACATCTTGCTGTAACTTTCAACAACATGTTTGTTGCGTTTACTTTGTTGATGAATAAATAATGAACTCTCAGTTGTTACATTGTACTTGGCTTTGGGAAGCCTGACTGTTCATCCACGAAAACATATAGGTCCTACAACCTAGGGTGTGGTGAATACACTGGTAACCATCTCTGAATCATCAGTCTGTTTGTGACATCGCAATTCTACACAGTGAAACTACCGAATAGTCTGTTCTAGCACTGAAGGATCCTCACATGAGGGTTGACTAGTAAGGGTCCTGAGAAGGCAAAGTGATGAAAGTTGCACTAAACCGACCCATAAATTGGGAATCTCCTCGAGGTACCAGGCCAAAGGCTGACTCTGCAATATATATTTGGATAACATACACCATCTGGTCGAATGTTACGAAAATGTACAGCCAAATTGGTATCCTCTCTGAAAGTGTTCCTCCGCCGGCACTGGATGGTAAGCTCCGGTTTGACCCCGATAGAAGCAGTTACCACCAAAACACCTTGCCTTTTCAACATCAAAGGCAAAACCAACCTGACCAAGGCTATAACTTGATGGACTGTGCAAATCTTTCAGGAAACGCATCATCTTCAAGCAAGCCAGAGCACATTAGTCTCACTGAAAGCTGAGCTTAATGCAAACCTATGTCCCATCTCCAAGACCTGATGGAGCCAGTGAATGCATTCTCAAATGTTGTCTTGCAAATTGGCATCTATTCTTTTCATCAGATTGTTTACTTTTGACCACACTGCAATGTGCTTCGAAACTATCCCAGATCACTACAATCCACCAAGAAGGCACAAATACGTTATCCACTGGCCAGCAGTCCAGTTAACATGCTTCCTATTGTAAGCAAAGTTATGGAATCAATAATTGCTGCTCATATCAAATAATTTCCCTCTCTGATGTCCTGATCAATGGTCACCATTAATTTCATTCATTCATTCGTGTGCAGTGCGTGACGGTCGGTTTGAATCCTTGCTGAGCTCGGGCTGCCAGCCGATGTCTATTCTTTGCACTCAAGATGTATTATCCTGATTGGCTCGAGTGAAGTGCTGGCCACTGTGAGCGAGGTCAGGCCATGTCGGGCAGTGTTGATGCATTCTGGTGACAGACTGCCAGACAAATTCTTGCAGATGCAGTCCTTCATCTTACAGGAATAATGTAACACAAAATAGCGTATGCAATATGGAAAGGGAGCACCTCGACATTACCCTTGGGAGATAAGATGATTGTGATAATGATTTATTTTCCAAATATATATGTACACACACACACACACACACACACACACACACACACACACACACACACACACACACACACACACACACACACACACACACACACACACACACACACACACACACACACACACACACACACACACACACACTGTATATATTGTTGTGGACCCATGATCGGGGGCGAAGACCACGAGGGGTGAACGACCATGGGTTCCCACCAGACTCTCTGGAATCACAGGCCATCATTCTGGGAAGGGTTTGAAACAGCATAGCGCTCACCTTGTGTAGACCTTCTTGGGTTGCTTTAAGCAGCTTCTTCGGCTGGAGGAGTGTGGGAGGGTTCAATTGTTTATATAATCCTAGCCACCTGGGTTTCGTTGATTCGGTGAGAGTTGATTGGCTATTCCCTCCATTCACAGGTGAGAGATGTGGGTGGGTCTTTATACATACATACATATATATATATATATATATATATATATATATATATATATATATATATATATATATATATATATATATATACACATATACAGGATATATTAGCGGGGTATATTTCCACATTGTAAGCAATAATGAACTGTGTTTCCCCATTGTCTTGGGTCGCTCACCTGCATTTGATTTTTCATTTATTTACTTTCATTTATTTCTTTTTCTTTTATTACCTTTGCCAAAGGAGAGGGTATTGCATTTTGGTCCATTTGTTTGTTACATGCAAAATCGAGGATTTTTAAAGTATATTGGTCAGTCGATTTTGTTATTCTGTCTGTCTGTCTGTCTGTCTGTCTGTCTGTTTGTCGCCTACAGGTCACAATTTTAAACCGATCTTCACAAAACTTCACCACATGGTAGAGTTTGTCATAAGGAAGAAGCCTATTGTTTTTGAGGTCAAAAGGTCAACATTAGCCCAAGGTTAACAACTAAGGTGGAATTTGTAAAATACTCAATTTTCACCCGATTGTCTTGAAATTTGAAGAGGATTTATATATCAGGTTCCTGAATTCAATGAGCCAATTATTTTTGAGGTCAACATGGACAAAAATGTCAACATAGGCCAAAGGTCAATAACTAAGGGGGTATTTCTGAAATGCTTAAATTTCATCCGATTGAAACTTGGCACATAGCAAGTACTTCTCATGGGAAATGTGATTTTTTTATGATGTCATAGGTGCCCTCATTATGACGTCATAATTGCATATGTAGAACGCCACATCCGATTAGTATGAAAATTTTTGAGGGTCATCTTGGGATAAAATGATCCACAGAAAAAAAAATTCATTTTGTCATTGGTCACGTGATTCAGCAGCCATATTGTTTTTTAAAAAGACAAACCTTCAAAAATTTATTTCTCTGAAGTGGCTGAACAAATTGAGGCGAAAGTTTACACGTATGACCGCCTGTCCATGAGGAACAAAAGGTTCACACATATGATATTGTTACGGCTGTGGAAATTGACAGAACACCATAAAGGTCACTAGATCAGTTAGGCCGATAAGTCCGTGTCCAGATAGATTTCCCCACCATTTAGGTCAGGTCAGGTATGGGAGCATGTGCCGGAACAGCACGTCGCTGCGTCCACTTTCCGCCGGTACTCCAGGGGCCTCCGTCTGGCCATCCCCCAGGCAGATGCCAGGCCCATCCCCATCTCCTTGAGATGATGTTCAACCTGTTGCAACCATGAGGCACGTGGTCGACCCACTGGCCTCCTCCACTCATGAGACTCCCTCGCTGAGAGAATCTGGTGAGCAGGATCAGAGTCAGGAAAACGAGCCACATGTCCATACAGCCGCAACTGACGCTCACGGACTATGCAGGTAACAAATCTCATCCGAGTCTCTCTCAGCAACCGCTCGTTGGACACAAAATCCGACCAGCAATAGCCAAGGATTCTCCGAAGAGACCTGGTACCAAAGGAATTAAGTCTCCGTCTCAGATCCTTGGTCAGAGTCCAAGTCTCGCACCCATAGAGCAAGACTGGAAGTACCAAGGACCTGAAGACTCGGACTTTCGTCCTCCCGCACAAGTACCGGCAGCGCCACACCCCATGATCCAGTGAATCCATGACTCCCCAGGCCCGACCCAGACGTCTATTGACCTCTGACTCGCAGCCAGCAGAGACATGAATATCACTGCCAAGGTAAGTGAATCTCTCCACGACCTCAACATCCTCACCACAAACAGACACAGACAGGACAGCAGCATCCAAGATGTCACCGAAAGCCTGGATCTTAGTTTTGACCCAAGAAACCCGTAATCCCAACGGCTCCGACTCCTCATTCAGCACCTCGAGGGCCCCCAAGAGGATGTCTAAAGTCTCCGCAAAGATGACTGCATCATCTGCAAAGTCAAGGTCCGAGATCTTGACATTCCCAAATGACGCACCGCAACTTGATCTCTCCGACATCCTCCCTAGAATCCAGTCCATACAAGTGCTGAAAAGTGTGGGGGCAAGTACACATCCCTGACGAACTCCAGTAACAACTGGAAATAAGTCAGAGATGGTACCACCACACTTCACAGCACTCTCAGTACCAGAGTAGAGTTCAGACATCAGATCGATCAGTTTTGGTGGCACCCCACGAAGACCAAGAATCCTCCAGAGGACATCCCGATTCACTGAATCGAACGCTTTACAGAGATCAACATAGGCTGGAAGCAGCCCTTGCCGAAACTCTCGTCTGCGTTCGGTGAGGACACGAAGTGCAAGGATACGGTCAATCATTGACCTCTTTGGTGTAAAGCCTGACTGCTCTGGACGCTGGTGCTCAAGCAGATGGTGGCGAACCCTATCGAGAATTATCCGAGCAAAGACCTTGCCCGGCACTGAGAGCAGCGTCACCCCTCGGTAGTTGTTGCAGTCTTGGCGATCACCCTTCCCTTTCCAGAGAGGGACAACAAGGCCCCTCTTCCAGTCAGTTGGGATGATGCCTGTGTTCCAGGCAGAGCACAAAACTGCATGCAACGACACGAGTGCAGCATTTCCACCAGCCTTGAGAAGTTCAGCATGGATGCCACAGATCCCTGGAGCTTTGCCCCGTTTCAACTGGTTCACCGCAGCCCGTGTTTCCACAAGCGTAGGTGGACCACAGTTGATTCGAGGGTCAGCAGCAGGGATTGTAACACCCTTGACGTCCAACTCGACAGTTGGGGGATCAGCCTGGTACAACCGCTCAAAGTAACCGGCCCAGCGGGCCTTCACTTCAGACTCCTCTGTCAAGAGCCTACCACTCTCTGCTCGAACTGTAGTGCTCCGAGGGATGGGCTTGGATGAACGTAATGCGCGAATTCCCCTGTAAGCGGGACGAGAATCACCTGTCCACAGGTGATGCTCTACCCCCTCACAGATTCCTCGCACATAGGCCTCCTTGTCCACCCTCAGTGCACGTACAGTTTTACGCCTCAGCTCCCTGAACAGCTCAGCTCTGCCATTCAGCCTGGCCCTGCGACTCTGGTCAATGGTATCCAGTGTCCCTTGAGAGACAAAATTCTTCTTTGCCCTGCGGTGAGCTCCAAGGCATCCACCGGCAACATCAAGGACGGTGGTCTTGAAGGCGTTCCACAACTCTTCAGGACCCCCCAAAGCACCCAGACCCCCCAACTGTCCACTCAGCCTGTTCGCAAACTCCTCAGCTACTCTCTCAGCCCTGAGCTTGGCAACATCCAGCCTCGGCTGGGATGGTACCATTCTCCAGGATTTAAGGTGCAGCTTTAGAGTTGCTACAACAAGCCTGTGGTCAGTATTGAGGAACTGAGCACTCCGGTAGACCCTGCAGTTCTGGATCATCCTCCAACGACCGTCAATGAGGACATGGTCAATCTCCTTTGCCACACCGCCAGCGTTGGAATACCAAGTCCAGCGATGAGCTTGTGGGTGCTGAAACCATGAACCAGCCACCCTAAGTCCATGACTTCTTGCAAAGTCAAGGAACTTAGTGCTATTCTGGTTCATAGTTCCTGACCCATGGGGACCAACACACACCTCATAACTGTCCCTATCAGTTCCAGTCGATGCATTGAAATCCCCCAAGACTAGAAGTGTATCTCGTCTGGGGCACTGATCAACCACAGACTCGAGTGTGGCGTAGAATGCATCCTTCACGGTGAGATCACTCGCCTCAGTCGGAGCATAAACAGAGACCAGGGAAATGACACCAAAGGAGTGACGAATCCTTAATCTCATAATACGCTCGTTGACCGGTGTTACCTCAATTATCATTGGGGTCAGCTTATTTGACACAGCTACAGCAACTCCTTGGGTATGGTAACCATCAGAGCGACCAGACCAATAGTAGGTGTAACCACCCACCATTATCTCGCCGCAATCCGGTCTCCGAACCTCAGAGAGAGCTGCAATCCCGATGTCCAAACGCTTGAGCTCAGATGATAACAGAGACAGGTGATCATCCTCTCTTAGGGATAGGACATTCCAGGCACCCACCCGAAGGGACCGCCTCAGGTTAACCCAAGGAGACCGCCGTCTGGTGGACGACACCTCAGCACCACTCCGACGCACTCTCCCGCAATCTGACCCAGGGATGTTACCCCGTGGTTTCCCTCCTATCAAAGATTGGGGGTCCCGAAGGCTTTGCCCCAATCCCGTCATCCAGTGAGCTGCCCTGCGAAGGGAAGCTGCACAGGAGGTACTCCCACGGAGTGGGTTTTCAGATTTTTTTGCGTTTTTGCGTTTTGCGGAATGAAGGGTTTTACGGTGGCCGGAGTGCAAATCCTGCCACCAACCTCCTAATAAGAAGTAACCCAACTGCAGGAGGACGTCCGCAGACACAGTTGGGCACTAGATATGGATGGCCGTTGGCTCACAAGGAGCTCCTCCGCCCTTTGACAGGTTTTGTTTTTAATCCTGCTGGGTGTCCATATCCAAACACCCTCCTCACCAGAAAACCTGGTGGGGGAGACGGTTTAGTCGCCGACAACCCGACCATGGAACAGGTTAGTACAGGTTTACATGGTACCTGTAGCAGGTCACAGATCGAACCTGACTACCATTGTTTAAAGGGAACTATTCATGTTAACCGGGCTGTGATCTTTGAGGTAGCCGTTTTTCTTTACTATCGTTATTTTGGATCAACCACATCCACCACCAACATCTTTCTCAACAACCGCTTTACAACAACCACCACCACCACCAACATCGCTCTCAACAACCGCTTCAGACCAACCGCCTTCCACCACCACAACCACACCTGCCTCTCACCAAACCACGCCATCCTCACCACTTCGCCAACAACCGTCAACATCTCCACACCACAAACATCGCCTCACCTTCGTCTCCGAAACAACGCCATCTTTTCACCAGCTGCGGCGAGTTCGCATCGAGCGGCGTCACTGCAGGCCGACGCGGGACGTTTGCTCATCGGATCAAGCTTGGTGATCTCGCGCACGTCCGCTTTCCACGCAGAGGTCAGAGGTCGAGGATCGGAGGCCAAACCGTGTCTCACCAGCCCTATAAAAGGACGAGCAGAGCGCCAAGCTCGCGTTCTAGTTGGGTCGAGTCGAGTTGATCGGTCGGCCTGAGTCAGTCTGGAGAGGTCGGGGAGTCGGGAGGAAGCCAGAAGCCAAGGAGCTGCGTGGAAGTCTGGGCTCGTGGCGGAGTCGGGAGCTTGGAGCTTGCAGTCGGTGGAGAGTCTGGGCGTCGCGAAGGAGACGCGAGCTGGAGGTGCGCGTTCGTGTGGAGAGAGCCGGAGAGAGCTCGCCAGCCAGCGACAGGCAGTCCGAGGTGATCGGGCTTTGGCGCAGTTCGAGCATCACTGAGGGACGGACGGGTTCTTACAGAGCATCAACTCTAAGAGAGCAAAGACCCGTTCGTTCCTCTCAAACGAGTTGCCGACTGAGACCGAATCACCCGGCCGCTTAGGCAAGGCCCGAGCTCGACCGCGGCTACGCTAGCTGCCGTGGGGACGGGACGTCGCGGGTCGCCCAAGCCAGACACCACGGGGGTGCAGCTAACCTGCAACGGTCTCGTGGGACTCGTTCGGTCTGCCAAGTCCCACGCCATAAAGACCCACGAGGTCCAGTCTGACCCCATTGCCTTTGATGGGGTCTTTTTCCTGCTTTTCTTTCGAATGAATGTTGTGGCGCCGAGTCCCGTAAGTAAAACTGTGTAAGTGACTGTACATTAATAATTACTTATAGACGGTTGTAGCGCTTTGTCTTGCCCACGTGCCGTGCCGCATTCATTGCTTGTTCTGTATACGTGCATGTTGGTGTTTTTGAATGACTGCATGATTGTTCCTGCATACGTAAAGTAAATAAATGTGCTGGTTTAAATGTAAACCTGTTCGTCGCGTCCATGCCCCCCCATTGAAATGCCATCTTGTATTGCGGAATGTTAATTGGGTTTTTAAATACCCGTTAAATAGAATTGGATCCGGCGAGGTCGGGCGATAATACTCGCTCGGTTATCTCAGAACGGAACGGACCGCTTGACTGTGCTGACTCGTGGCATTCTCGCTCAGTGCTGAAGCTTGCCCTCTTTGTGTCGTCTGCCACTGTCTGTTTCCCTGGTGAGGTCTGAAGTCTGCTGCAGTCTGCTCCATCCAGCGAGGTCTAGCGTCTGGCAATATCTCAAGATATCTGGCTGAATTTGCTCCTTTTATGAGCCCCGGGTGACGGAGGAGCGAAGAGTCGGTAAAATGGGGCTGTTGGCGAATTCTAGCCTTCCTGTTGGCCCATAGCTGTCGGCCTGCACTGTAGCCACGCCCCGCCAGGCCCCAAAACTGAAAAATGGCCTCACTCGCTCCCTGATTTGGCCATGTATCGGAGCTCCAAGGTTAACATGGGGCCAGGGTTTTTGGAAGCACTCTCTGGCCCCGAACATGCGCTGGCCTCCATTCAAACATGGTAATTTAGCAAAATACCCGCACTACTCGTACGTCCTCGAACAAACTCCAGCGCACATTCGTGCTTCGAGTTATGCCCCGAAACAACCCAACTCTCATTCCCTCAGCATCCTTCGAGACTATAGTGAGTGTTCGCCGAATAGGTGGCAGTTGTCGCAGTTGTAGAGAGGTGGGAGTACGTTGTGGCGTTTGTGGTGAAGAGATTGTAATGTGGCATTGCGGCGGAGAGGTAGGAGGATGCTCGTAATGGTGGCATCTGTAGTGAAGAGGGAGATGTTTGTAACTGCAGCATTTGTAGTGAGGACATGAACGTGAGTTGTGGGGATTTTTTTATGAGATGCGTGGAGTGGTTGTGGTGAGTGCGGTGATGTGTTGATGAGCATAATGAATGTCTAAAGTGAGACAGCAGTTGGAAATTGGCGCACAGTTTTGAATGGAAAATGGCGTGCATATGAGGCACTCGCTGTGCTGCTCTGTCGAAATAACTGCCTTAGGATCACTGTATGTTGTGTGCCATTGCCTCGGAGGAATGGGTTTTACAGAACCGCAACAATATACATATATATATATATATATATATATATATATATATCTACATACATATAGTGAGATGAAATTTTAAATAAAATTCAACGATTTTGGTTCTTTGTTCAGTTGTGAATTTTCCCATGGGAGATTTGCAAATGTTCATTTAAATTCTGAAAAGAAAAGAAAAACAACTTATTAAAAAACAGAAATGGAATTTAATTTCTAAATCCCTAGGTGATTTTGGGGGACCCTGTATATCTACACATATACATATATATATATATATATATATATATTCACACACATTCATTTAAATCAATCAAATTTGAGAATGTCGTTGCAGCATGAAAAGTGAATAATGATGACAAGCAGCTCTCCATTTGTCTCGGGAATGTAAACTTCAACAACCAATCAAATTATTCGGTGATTTCCCTCCATTGAGATTAGGGTTTAAAAAGGGGGCATTGTGGGTATTTCCAAAGTAATCTGGGGTTAAATCTGGAGCTGTTTTTGGGGTTTACCATTGTATCGGTATCCAAAAGTGAAAAAGGTAAACAATAAAATGGTTATTTTAATGTTTAACGAGACTGTGAAAAAGTTCACACATCTTGTAAGTTTTCTATTCAAAATACATTTTGTTTCACTCCTTGTGGCCAATGCAGGAGTAGTTACAGACAATCCTTGATTAGCTTTCTATCATTGTTCCACTTTGGAGTATCTTACAGTTTGTCACACACACACACACACACACACACACACACACACACACACACACACACACACACACACACACACACACACACACACACACACACACACACACACACACACACACACACACACACACACACACACACACACACTACTTCTTGCGGAGTATTGTCGCGGTCATGACAAGTGGTGAACATTTCCGTGGCAGAGAATTAACCCTCGACATCTTTCCACAGATGCTGGCAAAGCAGCCCCAGGTAAAGGAATACACCGAGGGTCTGGGATTTGCCAGACAACTCGGTAATGTTGGGATTTCAACCTGCAACCTGAACCTGCAACCACCGGATTACAATGCAGTAAGCTCAGTTCGTTTAGCGAACTTGGAACCTGGCTGCTTTAGAGTCCCACACGAGAGCAATACGAGTTCCCTTACAAGGAACTTCAACGCAGGAATGGGTCCATGAAGCCTGCAAAATGGTCGTCGACCTGTGCTCCTTTATCCTTGCTCTCTGCACAATGGTCGTCGACCTGTGCTCCTTTATCCTTGCTCTCTGCACAATGGTCGCTGCCTCGTTTTTGCTTCTTTGTTCCAGTTATTGTTACTTCTAAACCATCAACGAATTCTTTTTTCCCTCCTCCCTCAAAAATTAAAACAAAATATCTTTCCTCCTTCACCCAGAAAAAAAACCCAAGTCCCAACAACAAGAACAACTTTGTGCACATCACTTCCGGTTGTTCGCACGCGGCTGTTTCAGCTCCCCAGCCATAACAAGATGTGTGTGTTTTTGTGTGTTTTACATATTTTGTTATGATTTGTGTCAGGGATTGTGGGACTGTATTTATAAAGCTGTAGTTGTGTTAGTTTTTGAAAGAATCAGGGGGAGGCCTCGTGTTAATTTTGGTATTTAAGTCACTTGGGAGTATGGGGATAAAAAAAAAAGGTATTAATGGAGAGTGAAGGAGAAAGGAAGAGGAATTCATAGCGACGTAGTGAGCTTCATACTTAACGTGTGCAGATGAGAGAATAGGAAGAAACAACAACAACAACAACACAATACTCTGGCAATTTGGAATCCGTGTCGTTGGCTCTGACCCTTTTGCTTCCCATTTTTTTTTTTGTTTCCGGTTTTTGTCACGGGGAATGATGCATGCCGGGAGATAAAGGCATCATCGAGGACATGAGAGACCCAAATAATATCAGACATGGTGTATATTTCCTCCACTGATTTTAATAAAGATATCTCCCGCATCATCAAAAAATAATTTTTAATCGTGATTTACGTTATTTGATCGCTGATCCCGAATCCAGGCCGAAGTAACCGGAAATTGCGTATACAGTTGTGAACAAGTTATACATAAAGTCAGAAGCAAATGTAAGAAGAATTCTACATTTGCTTCTAGTATTTATTTTTTCAGATGAGATCCTGTTCTAGGCGGTGTAGTAGTTGTGAAGGTAATGTTGAGGTAATATTAATTTTTTTAGAAGAGATCCTGTTCTAGGCGGTGTAGTAGTTGTGAAGGTAATGTTGAGGTAATATTAATTTTTTTAGATGAGATCCTGTTCTAGGCGTGTAATAGTAGTTGTGAAGGTAATGTTGAGGTAATATTTATTTTTTTAGATGAGATCCTGTTCTTGGCGGTGTAGTTGTTGTTGTGAAGGTAATGTTGAGGATTTTTTTTTCTTTCAGATTAGATCCTGTTCTAGGCGGTATAGTTGTCGTTGTGAAGGTCATGTTGAGGTAATATTAATTTTTTTAGAAGAGATCCTGTTCTAGGCGGTGTAGTAGTAGTTGTTAAGGTCATGTTGAGGTAATATTAATTTTTTTAGAAGAGATCCTGTTCTAGGTGGTGTAGTAGTAGTTGTGAAGGTAATGTTGAGGTAATATTTATTTTTTTTAGATGAGATCCTGTTCTAGGCGGTGTAGTAGTCGCTGTGAAGGTAATGTTGAGGTAATATTTATTTTTTTTAGATGAGATCCTGTTCTAGGCAGTGTAGTAGTCGTTGTGAAGGTAATGTTGACATAATATTAATTTTTTTAGATGAGATCCTGTTCTTGGCAGTGGAGTTGTCGTTGTGAAGTTAATGTTGAGGATTTTTTTTTTCAGAAGAGATCCCATTCTAGGCAGTGTAGTTGTTGTTGTAAAGGTAATGTTGAGGTAATATTAATTTTTTTAGATGAGATCCTGTTCTAGGTGTTGAAGGTAATGTTGAGGTAATATTTATTTTTTCAGATGAGATCCTATTCTAGGCGGTGTAGTTGTTGTTGTGAAGGTAATGCTGAGGTAATATGCAGTGGTGTTATCACGATTATAGAAATGCACAAATAATTAATTTGATCTATGGTATATCCAATCGCACCTTTATGACTCAAAAATTAACAACAAAACTAGAGAGTAAATACTCTTGCAGTTTTAAGTCTACCTAACTTTATAATAAAGATATCTCCCGCATCATCAAAAAATAATTTTTAATCGTGATTTACATTATTTGATCGCTGATCCCGAATCCAGGCCGAAGTAACCGGGCATCGAATGTAAGAAGAATTCTACATTCGCTTATAGGCTTTGCCTATTCCATATTAAAATGTGATAGCTGCTCAATGTGGGCCATATCAACAATAGGGGAAGCAGATGGTTCTTACTGTTGCAGGAAGTGTGAGGAAATAGCCCATTTGAGGATAGTTATTATAGTGCGGTGACATCGCGCTGTTATATAATTGGCTATTCTGTCCTGTCTTCTGTCACACCTATTGTTTGTTGGGTGTGATGTGGGCGGAGATTGCCGGGTGGATTGTGGGCGGGGTTAATGCGGAAGAGCGACGTTTTTTGTGCTGAATCGTTTTCTGTGTGAAGCCGGAAGTTGATTTTCTGAGCAGGAAGTGATAATCTTCCTGTTCCGTTAGTTGTTGACGCGCAGCGTTGTAACTCTCGTTCTTCATTGTTTTTCACCAGAAGTGTTTTTAAAACGTCATGTGGAGGTGATTTCTTCCTCTTTTTTTGGTGACAGAAGTGGTGAGTACAGCGCGGCGACATCGCGCTGTTATATAATTGGCTATTCTGTCCTGTGTCTTCTGTCACACTTATGGCCGCCTACGTCCCTTTGATCTGAGGGCTATAAATATAAATGTGTCCAACGTCACAACTCTTCCCATCATGCATGCTAATTCACCGTGTCTACATTTAAATTTTATAACTGCAAAATTGTTTCATCATTCTTTACCTCGACTTTTACTCCCCCCAGCCACGCGATATCGAAGTATTCGCTTCTTGTTGCTATTACATTTGAGGATAACAAATAAAAAGGGCCACCTCCTTCCTTTTTTCAAAAAAAATCCAGATGATCAACTGTTTTAAAAAATTGCTCCCGGTCAGCAGTGGTGAGTACCTACTGACAGTGGTCCGAGGAGGGACAAACCACAAACCGGCGACAGGGTGTTGGGCACCCAAGGCTCATCGATGCGTGACGGCAACGAAGGCTATCCCATCTGGTCCGAACCGACAGAAGGTCTACTGTGGTACAAGTCACAGAAAATTTTAATGGTGGTCACGGGAGGAATGTGTCACAATCCACAGTGCATCGCACCCTGCTGTGTATGGGGCTGCATAGCCGCAGACTGGTCAGTGTGCCCATGATGACCCCCTGTCCACCGTCAAAAGCGCCTACAATGGGCACATGAGCATCAGCACTGGACCTTGGAGCAGTGGAAGAAGGTCGCCTGGTCCGATGAGTCCCGTTTTATTTTAGATCACGTGGATGGCCGGGTACGTGTGCGCCATTTACCTGGGGAAGTGATGGCACCAAGATGCACTGTGGGAAGACGACAAGCCGGTGGAGGGAGTGTGATGCTCTGGGCAGTGTTCTGCTGGGAAACCCTGGGTCCGGCCATTCATGTGGACGTCAATTTGATACGTGTCACTTTCCGAAACATCGTTGCAGACCAGGTACACCCCTTCATGGCAATGGTATTCCCTGATGGCAGTGGCCTCTTTCAGCAGGATAATGCGCCCTGCCACACTGCACACGTTGTTCGGGAATGGTTTGAGGAACATGTTGAAGTGTTCACGGTGTTGCGCTGGCCTCCTAATTCTCCAGATCTTAATCCGATTGAGCATCTGTGGGATGTGCTGGACCGACAAGTCCGATCCACGGCGGCTCCACCTCGCAACTTACAGGACTTGAAGGATCTGCTGCTAATGTTTTGGTGCCAAATACCACAGGACATCTTCAGGGGTCTTGTAGAGTCCATGCCTCGGCGGGTCGGCGCTGTTTTGGCGGCACACGGAGGACCAACAGCATATTCGGCAGGTGGTCATAATGTTTTGGCTCATCAGTGTATATCCTTTGTAAAACAAATCTGATAACCAAATGCTTTAGAAACAGGTGTGAGGACAAAAGAAAACCTGATAGAACCTACATAAGAAAACCTGATCGAATGTTATTAAATCGTTGCGGCCTGTTCCTAGTCACAGAATGGTTGAGCAGGCCAAAAAACACGGCGGCTTCAGACCCCAGCGAGGTTAACCAGGAAACGTCTTTAGACCCCAGACAGTCAGGGGGCTGAGAATCGCCTGATGAAGGATATAATTAAATAAGCCATTAATTATCTTCAAAAGGGATGTTTTAATTAACCCAAACACCCAATTTCATTTTCCCTCTTGCACTACCTTGAGTTCCCTTCGTAAGTATGCAAAGTTTCAGGCTGCTGGGTTTTATGGTTTTGGAGTTATGGAGGAGACACACTAAGTAAGTGCTGCTAACTAGCGATTATTTGAATTTACGGATTTTCTTTAAGTCACTTTCGTCGTCATTTTTTGGCACGAAGAGGATAAGGAAGTGTGGCCTTAGTGGTGTTTTTTTTGACTCGTGGTACATGCTGCGTCCACTTTGAGTGCTCGTTACGCTGTACGGTTCAGCATTGAGGAATATACTGCCTTTGTGAGAAACCCGTCTCCTGGTCCTTTGGTGATTCTGTTCCCATCGTGTGATGCCTTTTTGGCTGCTGGTTGCATCATTGGTTAGGGGCGCAGCTATGCTGCTGATGCATTGCCCCTATTACCAGTACACCGGTGCTCAGTTGGCCGACCTCAGAAGGATAACAGGCTGAGTCAACCCCCTGGTGTTAATTCAGTGGGTAACGGGACTCAAACTCAGGACCCTTGGATCCCAAGCCACCACCTGAATCGCTACACCAACACCAGGTTTGGTGATTCTGTTAAAACTCAGACGTGCCACCCACCAACATATATCAGATGTTATAGTAGGAAACAAAGGGAAGCCATTTCATTAAAGGTGAAATTAAAAGTGATCGAGCGAAATGAGAAAGGTGAACGAGCAGCCAGTGGAGTGGACTTTGGCCTTGAGCTTGGACAGACTTACCGAATCCACTTTATGCAAATGCTGATAAAATGAAAGTGAGTGTCCGTTGTGCCACTAACTAGAGTGAAAGGTTAAAATTTTTTTTAAAAAATCAGGCATCATGGAGAATATGGAATGTTTGCTTGATGGAACCCTCAAAAACTTCACACAATTGCCGCAAGCAGCAACATTGAACATATCAGGTTCGTGAATAAGTGAAATTTGGTTTCATTTTATTTTAATTCTATTTAAATGCATAAGTGCCTTTCCCTCTCGGTCTCCCCATCCACCCACGTCCAGGCACACAACCTCCACATATTACATTACATTGTTACCCTCACCGAAGGAGAGGGTGTTGCATTTGGGTCCGTTTGTTGGGTCGCCGAAATAGGTGACCCTTATTGTCAGTAATTGTGTGTGTTTGTTTGGATGTTTGTTCACTGGTCATCAGCATAATTGGTAGTAAACGTGGGCGGATTTTGACCAAACTCGGGTGGTAGGTACATCTTATGACCAAGTGCTTTGGAAATTGTGATGGTTGCTAGGTACGCTTTGGTTCACAAGCAACAACCGAAAAACCTTCAAAATCGGTACCGTTCACGCGAAATCAATTCCGAAAGTCATTATCCCATGTAAGGTTATGAAATTTGGCACGAATGATCTACAGGTAATGCTCTATCAAATATATTCCGTTTTTTGTAACATATCTATGGAATACTTTACCCACAGCGCCCCCTACAATTAAGGTATGCGCGAAAATTGGCGAAAATTGAAGGCCCCCTCGCGCCCAGGTGAGTGCATCGATACGAATGAAACTTTGCAGGTTCATGGTACTCAATGAGTCCTTAAACTTTGCCTCAGGACATATTGACCGATTTTGCTTAGATCAGGGGTCAAAGGTGAATTAGTGCAAAAATCTATAATATACGAGAGCTGGAGGTGCCTTCGCGCCAAATGCTACTCCTCCTAGGGTTATGGTCGGATGGTCATGAAAATTCACACTAATCGTCTGGAATACATTGTGCACAAACGATTGAGCCGGATTTTCGATTTAGATATTTGTTCACCCACAACACCCCCTCGAACTTTGGGGATTTCCGATTTCAAACCGCATTTTCGGTACTTTTCATTCAAATGGATACCGAGTAGTTATCAGTAGATGGAACTGGATGAGATTTAATATGCATAATCTTAAGGTGAATCCCTATCCACTATATGACATCCATTTTGCTCTATATCTTATAGTTTCCATACTCGGCGACCCATCACCGCCTTCCGGCTTGTCTGTCTGTCTGTCTGTCTGTTTGTTTGTTTGTCCGAACAGAACTTCCATGTTTTTCTCCGCAACCACTTGTCGGATTGTGACAAAATTTTCACCATTGGTGCGAATACTCATGTACAATGTTTTCACGATAATTATGACGTCATAGGTCACGTCGTGTGGCAGCCATGTTGGAAAAACGGAAAAACTTTGGACGTCTGCGTCTGAAACCGCACCAAGGAAAAAATTGAAACTTGGCATATAGCAAGTACTTCTCATGGGGAAGGAATGTGTTTTTTTATGACATCATACGTGCCTTCGTTATGACATCGTAATTGCATATGTATAACGCTACATCCGATCAGTATGAAAATTTTTGAGGGCCATCTCGGGATAAAATGGTCCACAAAAAGTGTTTCATGACATCATCGGTCACATGATTCGGCAGCCACATTGTGTTTTTTTTTTTAATCATCAAAAATCTCTGAAATGGCTGAACCGGTCATCATGACCAGCATTTATAAAGTGGCAGTTCTAATTATGTCATTTATTTATTACATAACACACCAGTACACAAACAACACACCACACAAAACAAGTCCTGGAAATGGTCTGCGATATCTGATTGCTCTTTTTCTTTTTTATGTCCATTTGTTTGTCCATTTGTTTGTCCATTTGTTTGTCCATACAGAACTTTCGTGTTTTTCTCTGCAACCACTGGTTGGATTGTGACGAAATTTTCACCATTGGTCTGATGGGAAAATTACTTTCGTTTTGTGTGTTTTCAGCTAAAGTGGTAAATTCTCACAATGCAACGACTGTGTTCGTTAAATGAGGAATACTGGTGAATGTAGTATTGCATTTGGACGTGATGTGAGTGCTTCCTTTCAAGAGGCAGGAAATCCCAGGATGGTACCAGGGTGAAACACCCGCTCCCTATGGAAGAGTTCTACCTCCTTACTCAGCATGTGTGCAGTACACTTGTGCTACACCATATGTGCAGTGAAACTGCTCGTCCTCCACACTGACTTTTAACACACTTTCCCACTACCACTGGGTAGCGCTATACACTACACTTCGCTGTTGCTGACAAACAAACACGTACCTTCCGTGTTTTTCGGTTTTATACATGTTGATGCTTTGATGTAACTTACTGGCTTGCAGGATGGCCTAGAGGTACGCACAGTCAACTCTAAGTTGTTTAACGTGGGTTTAAATCCCGACCCAGCTGCAAACT
Organism: Eptatretus burgeri; assembly: GCF_056783735.1. NCBI lineage: Eukaryota > Metazoa > Chordata > Myxini > Myxiniformes > Myxinidae > Eptatretus > Eptatretus burgeri. The sequence continues at coordinate 44,532,460 of NC_140978.1, read as the reverse complement.
GTCGTCCCGGTGTTTCACAGGCCAGGTGATTCATCAATGTGTATGGCGTCCCTTGGATAGACATTAAACTGGGCATCCCGTCTGCCAGCACTATTTGGTAGACGTCAAAGATCCCACGTTTTCCTTCATACAGAATAAGTGAGCTATCGCCAGCACGCTGAACAAATTACAGGTTCCTGCCCTAACTAGTGCTGGGAGAGGGATGACAAACCACTCAGCATGACCCCAGGCCAAGGAACTGCTTTGGCAGAACCAATGCTCTGTATCAGTGTTCCAGTTTTGGGGTCTACAAGGGGGTTTAATGAGGGGGTTTCTCGGACCTGCTTCCCTGACCTCTGAACCTGAAGCCGTAAGCCACGGGTAACTTTGCAGCCTGATGGGTTGCTGGACAACCGCGGATGCCGAAGGGACAACTAGTTCGAGCAGGGTCCTCGCACCCAGTGTTGCATTACCTTTCCTGGTGAGCTAGTTATCTCAACTGGGGAAGCGCTTTCAGTGTCCCACCTGTATTTATTTATTAGGTACAGCCAATCAAAACCATGGGTGGAAGTGTTGGCTCTCTAGCATGGTAAATCAGTGGGGCATAACTTCCCATCTATTTATTACACACTATGTCTAACCAATGGAGAAAGGGGCAATCGAGCAGGTTTGGAAAGTCTATATTCTCGTTGACAAAAGGGCATGTATTGACAAGCACAATTATTTACAAGCGCAAAGTCACAAATAAACAGGTTTGCTCCATGCACTCAAAGAAACCCCTGATACAGCCGACATTAAACGCAATGCAGACAGGCACCACATTCATCCAGGGAAATTAGACAGACAAGGGGACAGAAAGAAAGAGTCTGGGCGTGTTGGCGACTCCTTCCTCACCATTATGTGAGCAGGGTTGCCCCCATGGGTCTCAACGAGGTGTTGATGCAGGTGAGTGAGAGGAGCGGGTGGGAGGTGCTCTGTCGCACGGCATCATGTAGTGCTTACCTCTGAAAAGAACTGTCGTTTGCTGATGCCCCACAACAGTTGAACCTTGAGGCATATGTGCTGAAAGGTACAAGGCTATATGGTGTGTGTGCAAAATATGTGTGAGAAGTCAGTTCAACCAGCTTGGTCATCACGAGTTCCTTCGATTTGGCAGTTTGGAGAGTGCCGCGTGTGGAAACTTTTGTGTCACCAGTACGTAAGGAATGCCCATTCCACCTGGCAGTTTTGAGAGCACTCTGCTTAGCGGCTTCACATTCCACTTGGTAGCGTTGGGAAGCACCCTCTTGTTCCACTTGGGTGCACTCGTCCCACTCAGCACCCTCTTGTTCTGCTTGGTAGCATTAGGAAGCACCCTCTTGTTCCACTTGATTGTGTTCGTCCCACTCAGCACCCTCTCGTTCCGCTCGGTCGTGTTGGGAAGCACCCTCTTGTTCCATTTGGTTGCGCTTGCCCCACTCAGCGCCCTCTCGTTCCGCTCGGTAGTGTTGGGAAGCACCCTCTTGTTCCGCTTGGTTGCGCTCGTCCCACTCAGCGCCCTCTCGTTCCACTCGATAGTGCTCATCCCGCTTAGCGCCCTCGCATTCTGCTTCACAGCATTCTGGTGATCACCTGCGGGCTGGATGCAAACTCCTCAGGATCTGGGCTGCTCTCCTCTCCGACCCAGACTGTGCCTGATCAAAACATCAGCTCCACTCCAACCACCGTGCCGGGTTCTTATTGTTCCCTGCTCCCGGTGTCGCTTATTGTTCCCGGTGTCGCCAATCACGTTCATTTTCAGCAACCGACCCGATTGGCTGAGGTGTGATTTCTGTGATTCATTACTGGGGGAGGGTGGTGGGGGTTGCATTTCAGGCAAAGCCTCATTTGATCCGATACTGTAGCGGTGAAGAGTTACAACCATTACAGTGCTGGAATGGTGATTATCTGGCTGAAATACTGGTGAGGTGACATGGTTTAAGGATGTGTTAGAGAATGAAGCATGACAACGGGGGTTTGAGTCTGGGTGTCAGAAACTCATGATTTGAGAATGGGTGTTTGAAAATGGCGGTCAGTTCAATACGGATGTCAGACAATGAAGGTTTAGAAATGAGGAAGAGAACAATTGGAAAGGTTCTACCTACAATCACAATGCATCTTGCTTTCCCCTGATATGAGAGGATGGGTAGCCTAACTAAACAATCACCCTGGAAATATGTCAACTCCGAGGTTATTTTATGTGTTGGATGTAAACTCCCTCGGGCTTTTCCATAACCATAACAAACGAATTTGGTACATCGGATCAGAATGTTGAATTCTAATTCTTGCTTTTTCTTCTCTTTCATCTCTCTTCCTCTCTTTTGTTATCTACCTCTCTAAGGAGAAGTGAATTCATGCAGAATTTTTTTTTCTGTGAAGCTCACTTGGCTGCACCTGGATGGGTTTGAGGGTTATGGAGTAATGGCTGAACCCCGAATCCGATCCAAGTTCCTCCTCCCACAACAAAGGTAAAATGTCAAAAGATGTGGCGGTAATCCATAAGAGGATTGTGGTGTCGTATTGTGGAATCGTGATGTGACATTGTAATGTGGTGTCATTCCTACCTTGTTTTTTTTTTTTTCTGAGATTTCATCCCACTATGTTTTTACATTAAAAAAAAAAAATTCTTGCAATATAAAAATTAGATGACCAAGAGCACCAACAAACATCATTAATATGGATGAGGTGGCTAGCTGTGCTTAGGACTAACAGACTCAAATAAAATGAAAAAAAAACACAACGGATAAACACTCATCACGGAGTGGACAGCTTGCTGGGTTTACACGCAGTAATGATCATGTGGAATCTGTTTTTCGAAATATGAATACAGTTCACTAATACACGGCCCAAATAAAGGTATGTGTCAGAAGATGTGTTGTATACCTGGCACAAGATCGCCCGTAGGGCAGGTACTCTGCTGGTTTAGTGAAATGCATTGTCCTAAACACGTAGTCACACCCACAAGGAGCCAATGTGCTGTTATACCACGCCCTCTGAAAGCTCTCACCAATCAGCAGCCGCCATGTGTCAGAAGGGTCCAGGTCACTTCCGCCCCTGCAGGTCACTTCGGGGAATTACACCTTTGGGTTGGAAATGTTTTTTTCTTGCATTTCTGTGAAATAGACACCCCAAATTTTATAATCCACTCCCCTGCTTGTTTACCAACCCCCCCCCCCCCAATAAGAAGCATGAAGGCATGGAATGAGGAGGTGGTGAAAGTGGGATTTGTAAGAAGCATGAGGCAGTGGGATGAGGAGGTGGTGAAAGTGGGATTTGTAAGTTGCATTAGGTGGTGGGATGAGGTGGTGCTGAAAGTGGGATTAGTAAGAAGCATTAGGTTGTGGGATGAGGAGGTGGAGAAATTGGGATTTGTAAGTCGCATTAGGTGGTGGGATGAGGAGGTGGTGAAAGTGGGATTTGTAAGTAGTCGGGTTGTAAACCTTTGTTTTACATCCTGTTTTCTCATCATACCTTTGAGAACCAGGTTTCTCCTCGTTTGTACGTCATTTCAGTGTCTCTCTGTGATCTTTATTCATGTGTTTTTGTCGCTGGCTTTGCCTGGTGACCTCTTTTGATTGAGGTCTTTGCTCTCCTGAACAATCTTTTCACACGGGCGGTGATATCGCCCCGGTGCTTCTGATAGCTTCATCATGTTGGTAAATTATGTCACCCATTCTGCATTTGCTCTCCTTTCTCTCCTCTCCGTACATTCTCAATCCCATATATATATATATATATATATATATATATATATATATATATATATATATATATATATATATATATATATATATATACATATATATATATATATATGTATATATATATATGTATATATATATATATATATATATATATATGTATATATATATATGTATATATATATATATATATATATATATATGTATATATATATATATATGTATATATATATGTATATATATATATATATATATATATATGTATATATATGTATATATGTATATATATATATATATGTATATATATATATATATATATATGTATATATATATATATGTATATATATATATATATATATGTATATATATATATATATATATATATATATATATATATATATATATATATATATATATATATATTGTTGCGAATTCGCGCCCACCGGCGTGCGAACAGCCACGTGACTCGAATCGCGGCACGTCGCCCACCGGACGGACAATTCTGTTGTGACCCTCTCGGACGAACGCCGGGAGCTAGTCACGGGTGGGCCTTTTGGCCTCACCACGATCGTGCTAATCGGCCCCCCGCATGGGATAGGGTTGTTCGCCAAACTCGACCTACCTAAGTACCCACGCGGAGGGTAGACCGGGCGATCGCACCTCGCCACAGGTCGACTCCGGACACGGGCCACTTAGGCGACCCGTTCCGTACTATCGGGATAACCGAGCGGTGTTATCGTCGGCCTTGACGGTTCCGATTAATTATCGGGCGTATTAAACCCACTACCAACCCTTTACGTGAAGCAAGATGGAGATTCAATTAAAGAAAAGACGAAGCGAAACGGGAAAACAGTTCAACATGATGCACATTTATTCCGCGGCACACGGAGAGCACACATATACAATTAAACAGAATGCACATAAAGCAATTGCAACAAAAGAAACACAACAATGCAGATCTACAACCGACTACGCATACACACGGCAACACTTACACAGTTTTACTTTACAGACGGCGCCAACAACACATTTACTCAAAAGCAAAAGAAAAGGGCCACCCTCAAAGACAAGGGGGCAGATGAGGCCTGTGGGCCAATATTTGCACGGGACCTGAAAGAGCGGTCAGGTCCGCGAGACCGGGTGGAACCTACCCGTGTCTTTGTGATGAGCCGCAAATGTGGCGGCGCGGCGGTGCCCCGACTTCGTGCTCCTTTGCGGGTTTCGTTGGCACTGCTTGGAGTGGGGTGGGAACGGGGCCCCCTTTTCGCACTATCTCAGCGCGGGGGAAAAAGGGGGGGGGAATTGTTGATGCTCTAGGGAAAGAGGATCGCTGGCTTGCTTGGGTCCCGTGACGAGCGATTCCACTGCGACCTCGTCGCCGACCGCTGTCTTCCTTGCCTCGGACCCGAGCTACTCGGACTCTTCCCCAATTCTCCTCAGCCGACTGCAGCAAGCCACCTGTACGCCCTCGCCTCCCGATTCCACTCCGCGCTCCAACCCGACTCTGTCCAAAACACTCTCCGCTCTTCTGAGGCCGACTCTGCCTAAACCGACTCTGCCGAGACCACATTCTGCCACTGCCACACTCTGCCGCTGCCACATTCTGCTCTCCAAAACTGACTCTCCTCTCTTCCAAAACCGGTTCTCGGAGATTCGCCCCGCGCTCAGCGCTTTATTGGCCGGCAGGAGAACCCATATGCAAATTTCTGGATCAGAACGAGCTCGGGGGTGGAGCCACGCTCGCCCATTGGACGGAGAAAAAGGGGCGTGAACCTCCCCTGATCCTAGAATTTGCATATCTCGATTCTGCACTGACGCGCCTGGAGGCGGGGCCAAACCGCCCCGCGCTTGCTGATTGGACGGGTCAGAAGTGGGCGTGTATCATTCCTGATCCGAATTCTCCTCAGAAAGACCGCATTTTGCACTCGCGGCTCGGCGCGCGTCCCGTACGATCCCAGGACAGCCCGACGCTCGGCGCCCACAGGTGGTGCGGGAATGGCGGCAGAAGGAGGAGAGGTGAAGGCGGTGGAGGGTCCATGGTGGCGGTCCATGGCCATGGTGCCGCCTGGAATGGCGGCGATGCGATGTTTGCGGGAGCGAGCTGTGAAGGTAAAGGTCGTGGCTGTTGGCGTTGTTGTTGTTGTTGTGAAGCGGCGTTGTGGTTGGTGGTTGTTGTGTGGTGGCGGTTGAGACGTGGTTGGTTCAAAATAAAGATAGAACAGAAAAACGGCTATCTCAAAGGGTCGCAGCCCGAATGAATCACATTTATTCCCTCTAAACAACGGGTTTGGGGCTGACTACACATGTACTTACAGAGATATCTCTCCTACGGGACCTGAATGGTGGTTTGCGAATTTCCACAACCGTAACAATATGTATATATATATATATATATATATATATATATATATATATATATATATATATATATATATATATAAAAAATTTTTTCATCCAATTCGGAGGATTTTGGAATGAGACCACCTCTTCATGATAACCTCACCCCAAGTCGTCGCGAGGGGGCGAGACAATGAATATTGAAACACAATATGTGGGCTGGCATCACATGTCGATCACACAAGGTGAGGAGGTGGTTACCTTCTCCCCTTTGGGTCATTAATGAGCCAGCTGGGCTCTTTTCCTTCGAACATGATAATGACACGGTTTTTTCTGGATCGACCTGTGGCTCGGTTTCTTGAAGCTTATCTTCCAAATCCTTATCCTGCTTCCACTTTCAACCGGATTTGAACCAGCAACTTCTCGGATGCCAGTCCTTCACAATTCCTTCCTTAGCTATATCCAGAGACTCTTGAATCAATGGAGACTCGGTAATTTACAGCAGTGTTGCAAAAGTCTGTTTTTCAATGAATGATGAAATGTATAAAAGGAATCCAATGGGTCATTGCATTTACTAATGGTCAGGAAATTTACTGAAAATATGTTACAACAGTAAAATTTTTTAGTGAAACGTCATTGTTTGAATTGTGGTTGGCACAAAAGGCTTGAAGTCCATCAGTCTTGGCGGGGTTATTGGTTAATATTGGGACTTGATTTGTTTTCCTTGGCATTTGTGGGATGGTTGGAGATAGCTCAGTTTTGAGTGAATAATGTATTTTTAAAGTAAATAACGTGTTTTTGGGTTTAAAATGTGAATGAAGGACACATAATGCCTCATCTCATCTGATAAGGTGACAGATATATTTGAAATGATGAATAATTAAACAAAAAAAAGAATTTGTACACATTGTCGAAGCTCGTATGAGAGCTAACACATAACACACAGCAAGGGGGGCATGAGACAAGAGGGGCAGGAGTGGGACGGACAAAACATTGGGGAACAGAGACATTAGGAGATCTGTGGAAGGGAGAGGGATGGGGCGAGGAACATGGGGAATACAAGATGGACATTACAGGGACTTTCAGGAAGGAAAGCAGGGAATTTGAAGGAAGTTGGCTTGGGGTGGATTAACGGGGATAGAAAAGATCGAGGATTTGGATGGGGGATGATAGGTGGTGGTGAACAGCTGTTTTGAAGGCCTGGAGGGAAGAATGGGATTGCATAGAGTGAGGGAGTTTATTCCAAAGGTGGGGAAAAAGAGGAATGAAAGAGTGAAGCTGAGTAGTGATTTGTGATTTTGGTAGTTTTATCAGAAGAGGGGTTGTTGGCGGACCTTGAGTGCCCTGTGGAAATATGGTGGGGACATATAGCAGACAAAGCAGGGTGGCGAGACCGGAGAGTAGACGGAAGAAGACAGAAAGACCACCGACCTGCCTGCGGTGAGAGAGTGAGAGGCTCAAAGACTCGGCCTCACCGTGGGAGATACCAATGATCCTAACTGCCTTGGGTTCCACAGCGTGAAGCTGAGAAAGGTGGGAGGCAGGAGCACCAGCCCAGAGGGCAGAGCAGTACTCCATCAGGCTGCGGAAGAAAGCTTTGTATGTGGTCAGGAGCTCAGGTGGGCTGAGGAAGGACTTTGCATGACGTAGGATTCCCAGTCGGCGACTGGCTTTTTATGCCAGGTTGGAAATGTGGCTTTCCCAGGAAAGATCAATGCAGATCGTGAGACCCAGACGCTTGTAAGAAAGAACTTCTTCCAGAGGATTGTTGACAAAGTTGATGGGGGGGGGGCTCCAAACGGTCCTTTCGGAGAGTGACCTGGTCTGAAACCAAATTGATGATCAGAAATCAAGCAATTTGAGAAGAGGAAGGATTTAATGTCTGAAGCGATGATGGATTCCATAACCTTGCTGATGATTGGGAGAAGGCTGATTGGTCTGTGGTTGCAGGGATCTGTTTTTACACCTTTTTGTGCAGGTCAGTGATGTTTGCAGATTTAAAAACTCGACACATTCAATGGATCGACACATTCAATCAATGGTGACTCCAGGATCGTTGTGTCAGCTGGATGTGTGTAGTGTGGATGTTGTCCTCATTAGTATGCAGTACGTGGCTGCAGGTTAGCTTCAACTCTTGCGGGGGTGCAGTGGCGGTGCTGCTGATGCAGTGCCCCTGGAGGTTAGAGCTGAAATTTGTATGTTGTTCAGGATGCAGGAGATGACTCGTCTGCTCTACGTGAAGGTCACCGCTGGGTCTTTAACATCCACCAACTAACACCGGCAGATGGGCCGCCCAGTTTAACGTCCATCTGCACACGTTGATGCCTCACTCGACCTGATAAATACCAGGATGATTGTTTATAGCTGCGTCGGGATTCAAACCCAGGCTGGATGGCTTCGGGGAGAGAACGCATCTCGTGCCTCGACGATCCCGCTCGCATGTGTTTTGGTGAATTTGAGAAACGACATTTAAGGTGAAAATAAAGATTACATAAGCTGTAATTCATATACGGATATAAATGTTATCACTTTTACTGTTTGTTTGTTTGTTATTTGCGAAAATCGAAGATTTTTCAAATACATTGGTTCGTCGATTTTGTTATTCTGTCTGTCTGTCTGTCTGTCTGTCTGTCTGTCTGTCTGTCTGTTTTATGTCGATTTATCGCCTGCAGGTCACAATTTTAAACCGATCTTCACGAAACTTCACCGCATGGGAGAGTTTGTCATAAGGAAGAAGATTGTTTTTGAGGTCAAAAGGTCAACAACGAAGGGGGTATTTCTAAAATCCTCAATTTTCATCATCCCATTGATTTGAAATTTGAAGAGGATTTATATTTCAGGTCACTGAATTCAAGCACCAATTATTTTGGAGGTCCCTTCATTGGCCAAAAGGTCAACACAGGCCGGTATTCTAAAATTGTCAATTTTCATCCGCTTCACTTTAAATTTGAAGAGGAGTCGCATATTTGGTCATTGAATTCGACCGCCAATTATTTTTGAGGTCAAATTTTTTTCGTGGATTTTGCAAGTATCGTGCTCTGCACAGCGTCTTCTTCTTGTTGGGTTGTTTGTCTGTGTACAGGATATCTCAAACAGTTTTGGGTGGATTCTGATGAAACCTGGTGGACATGTTTGATGTGTGACAAGGAAGAATTGTTTCAATTTTAATGAAGATCCTGATCCGACTACTCGAATTTTAAAGTGATTCTTCACCATTGAGAGATCGGCCTCAAAAACGATATATAGCATGATATTTCAAAAATGTATTGGGCCCCATATGTTCTCGTGGATCAATCATTACAGGGCAGAGGTATTCGCTCTACCGAGGACCCTTCTAGATTCTAGTTGTTTTTTTTTGTTCTACATCTCTTTTACCATGAATGTAAATTGTTTTTTTTTTCACATAAAGCCATCAACTGGGAATTAGGATTGCTTCCATGAACCGTTGTCTTGTTGAAAAGGTCAAACAGCTGTTCATTACCAAATGTGTCGTATTGCATTTCCACTTTCAAGTTGGCTCCGATCTCGATCTGCATTTTGCTCTTTTTAAAAACGTTTTTTGTCTTATGCCGAGGACATTACATCTGCAATGGATGTCAAAGACTTGAGATGTTTTGTTGGAGACTTTTCCATTTACATGCACTCAATGCACACCGCCTCTTTTACATTGTGATTTGTACAAAACAAAATTGTCTGTGGATGTCTGTTTGTCTTTTTCTCTGAAATCAACCGAGGCCTCAGACATGACTTCCACTCCAGTAGCATCAGAAAAGTTTCCCACCGATATGAAACACGTGTGCCGCAGTCACGCAGACAGCTCTCAGTTTGAGAACGTTGGGTTTGAGAACGTCCACGATAAGGAATCCCATTTCTATCCGCATTGTCTCACCACTGACTGATTGATGTACATTTTGATGTATTTAATTGCCTTTGTACTGTTTTAGGTCCGTGTATGTATTATTGTGCTATACTTACTTTATGTTTACTCTAGTAATAACTTTATGACTCTTTATGGTTTAAAATCCCCTGAATGACTATTTACATCATTTTACCTTTAAATATGGTCTTATATTTGTTGGTTTCAATCAAATTCGCTTTGAGAACAGGGTCCAGGAACGTAACTCCTTCTCAAACCAGGAGTTGTCTGTACTGGCAATTAGGATTACCATTTGTGCTGAGTCTTCCTGGTACAGGATGTTTCCTTTATGCGAGAAAAAACTTTTTGACCCTACTTGTGACATCCTTCCTTGCCTTTTTTCACGTCAGCACTCGGGATGAGGGAAGCTTGAATGTCCCCCCAGGAATTACCCGCGATGTGCCAAACGATATCTGATGTGAAGGCTGGTATATGGGTAAAAATGAGAAAGTTAGGAGACGCGTGCCACAGCGAATTAAAAAGTTGAATTTGTAGCAAAAATTCTGGCACATAAAAGTTAAACAAAATTAAAACTTTGATTTGGATTGCTTTGTTCAATGATATAGTCTGTTTGATGTTCCCTTGACACGGCATATCTCTACATAAGGAGAAAAGCCTTCAGAATATCCTGGAAGGTCCTTGAAAAAATGAAAGAAAGAAAGTGTGAAACCCGTCTTTTTATATTGACAAAGTTTCTGGAGATGTGATACCATGACTGACTTACCCAGGAAGCTGCCAGGCTGTTAAGATTAACATTACCCTTTCTTATGCCAAACAATATGGTTTCCCAGTCGATGGCATTTCATCATAACTATCATTCTGACTTTTCATTGACATATACTCCAAAGACATTCCTGAAATCCCTCCTTCTACAAACTACTTGCAATTGCGAGATGGTTCTGCAACCAGAAGCTGCTAGAAATTGCTCGTTAACACGAGATGGTTCAAGGTCCGTAACCAAAACTTTCGTGAACTTTCACGATCTTTCCACAAACCTTAAATGACAATTTAACTTGTATTTTCATTACAGGAGTGAGAAGATAGTGCTCACAGTGGGCCAAACCATCCGAGGATGAACGAACTTGAAAAGAGAAGAGAGGGAGGGGAGGAAACACTACAACTAGCAAGGTTAATGGGGGTAAAAAAAAAGATCGTGGGTCAGAATTGGGGGTGACAAGAAATGGTGGTGCAGTGCTTGCTTGTAGACCTGGAGGGAAGAGTGATACAGAAAGGCCTCTGGAAGGTGGTTCCATAGATGTGAGAAGTAAGGAAGAAATGAGATGAGGTGTGCAGTCAGCCTGGATTTTGTAAGCTCAACCAGGAGAGGGTTATTGGAAAAACGCATGCACACTCGAGTTGCTGGGAAAGGTCAGAAGACTGAGAATAGAGGGAGCATTTTTGGAGAATAGACCGTAGAAAACAAAGACCACCAACCTGTCTGCGATGTGAAAGCAACAGATGTTAAGCTTTGTCATCAGAGGAGATTCAAATCGTTTTGAGAGCTTTAGATTCCACAGGATCCAGGACATAGAGATATGTGTTGTGGGGCGGGGGGAGGGGCAGGCCATAGCAGAGAGCGGTACTCCATTGAGCTATGGGCAAAGGGCTTGCCACCTTTTTATTCCACTAAACTTTTAGAATAAACATCTCACCGCAACACTGTTTGAGGGGTGAAATTGCTGGAGTGTGATGAAAACAGGTGAACAAAAATGTATTCCATATGGAACTAGAACGGCACTCGTAGAGCGCATTGTCTCGCCTCACACATTCATTCTGAACAAAAATACCACCGTGAAAGGAGCACGCTACTATTATCGCTCACTGCTATTATGGCCCATAGATTATTAGCATTGGTTATGAACATTATACATTTAATTACTCACTTACATCGGGTCACAGATCAGATATATGACATTTCAGATTTTTTTGATAAAGCATTCAATTCAACCAATTACGGCTGGAATACCACTTCAGCGACGACATCATCGTTATAACTCTGTATACCCCAAGGGGAGTTGATGACGTATGGCAAGTTTAAAATTTTTTCATTGAGCGGTTTTGGAGAAAATTATGTCCATTGTTTTTTCTTTTAATCCAATATGGCTGCCACACCATGTGACCTATGACATATTAAATTTAAGTATTCACTCACACCCAGTCATAGATCAGATATGTGACTTTTCAGATTTTTTGGATAAGGATTTCAATTCAACCAATTATGGCTGGAATACCACTTCACTGATGATGTAATCGTTATCACCCCATATACCCCATGGGGAGTTGATGATGTATGCCAAGTTTCATTTTTTTTCGTTGAGTGGTTTCGAAGAAAAGGATGTCCAAATTTTTTCCTTTAATCTGATATGGCTGCCATACCGTGTGACCTATGATGTCAGAGTTAGCAATAAAATATTCTCCATGGGGAGTCCTTCCTATGTTTAAAGTTTTGCATCGATCGGACAAGCGGTTGCAGAGAGCCATTTTTAAAGCAAAAATATATGGACATGGAGAGAGACAGACAGACAGACAGACAGACAGACAGGGGTGTTGCAGTCGTCTCGCATCTCCTTTGAGGCGAGACCAACGGTACGTACACAACAAACATTAACATTGCTCTGAACCAGATACACCAGCTGACAGTCACTCATAAAGGATTTGTGATAATAGCCCCAAACGATGACATCGATTGTAGCATCGTAATGTTTTCTTTGATTCCCATCAATTCGTCAGCAATGATGAAGCCAAATGAAGTCTTTGTTGCACCTCTTTGTTTCACCTCTTTCATGGCTGTGTTCATTCTTAAACCTTGCTGTTCTACATGTTGCTTCATCGCCTCAATATCCATCACATCCTCGCTCTTCCTGTTTCTCAATCCTTGCAATCCGCTACGTATCGTATCGCACGCAATACGTCTTCTCCTCTCATCCGAGTTCATGTTTTTACTCGTCCAAACTTCAAAGCACTCTTTCTGAGATCTTGCACAACGGCATTGTTTCTTCTTCCACCATTATCTTATCTCTACTTATTATATTTTGTGCAGTGTTGAAACTCTCAATTTTACCCTCAGGAAACCCATTTGTGCAATCTGTGTGTGTTTGGTTCACCTGTTCTCATCACACTCCAGCATTTTGGCCCGTTCAACGTTATAGACACTGCGGTTGTTTCTTATAAGTTGATTTTTGTTTACATCGCAATATCTTTTGTGTACCAGGTGTTGTCCCAGGTGTTGTAGTTTCCCAAACGCAGTACAAGTTTGTTCACTTATTGTTTTTATAACATTCTTCATTTTAGCTTTCATGAGTCTTTATAATTCCCATTGTTCACTCCAAATATTCCAATACTGTAACTGTAAAGGGAAATATTTCCACTTGTTCACATTATTTGTCTCAAACCTCAATCTAGTAGGTGACTTGTTGTTTTCCAATCGCCGTGATTTTGTTTTTGCTTGCTCATCTTCAGTCTGAGATATTGAAGCCCAACACTTGTTTGACTGCTCTCATCATCCCATTTTTGACACTATTCCAAGTTTCTTTATCATTCCTTCACCAGAGAAGTTTTTTTTTTCCAGCATGGCTTCCCTGTACTAATTAATACCAGGGTCTCTCAATTTGTGCGCATCTGAGATGTTCCTGGCACTTTTCAATTTGTCTTCATCCTCGGCCTCGTTGGTGCCAGTACTAACTCGTGATGCGATCTGATATCAGGTACAAATGATCTGCACTGCAGCGCACTCGATTTCCATCGGTGATTCACACGTACAAAGTCTGTTAGGTCACATTCTCTCCTAAGAGCTGAGATCCGAGTATACCTCTGCCAGATCCGAGTGTACCTCCTCTATATCCGAGTATACCTCCTCTAGATCCGAGTGTACCTCCTCCAGATCCGACTGTACCTCCTCCAGATCCGAGTGTACCTCCGCTATATCTGAGTGTACCTCCTCCACATCTGCGCGTACCTCCTCCAGATCTGCACGTACCTCCTCCAGATCCAAGTGTACCTCCTCCAGATCTGACTGTACCTCCTCCAGATCTGACTGTACCTCCTCCAGATCCACGCGTACCTCCTCCAGATCCGAGTGTACCTCCTCCAGATCCGAGTGTCCCTCCTCTATATAGGAGTGTACCACCTCCAGATCCGAGTGTACCTTCTCTAGATCTGAGTGTACCTCCTCCAGATCCGAGTGTCCCTCCTCTATATCCGAGTGTACTACCTCCAGATCTGAGTGTACCTTCTCCAGATCTGAGTGGTCCTCCTCAAGATCCGAGTGTACCTCCTCAAGATTCGAGTGTACCTCCTCCAGATCCGAGTGTACCTCCACCAGATCCGACTGTACCTCCTCCAGATCCGCGTGTACCTCCACCAGATCCGAGTGCACCTCCACCAGATCCGAGTGTATCTCCACCAGATCCGAGTACACCACCTCTAGATCCGAGTCTACCTCCTCCAGATCCGAGTGTCCCTCCTCTATATCCGAGTGTACCTCCTCCAGACCCGAGTGTACCTAGTCTATATCTGAGAATACCTCCTCTATATCTGACTGTACCTCTATATCTGAGTGTACCTCCCCCAGATCCGAGTATACCTCCTCCAGATCCGAGTGTAACTCCTCTATATTTGAGTGTATTCCTCCAGATCCAAGTGTACATCCTCGAGATCTGATTGTACCTCCTCCAGATCCCAGTATACCTCCTCCAGATCCGAGTGTACCTCCTCCTGATCCGAGTGTACTGTACCTCCACTGCAGCTTTCTTTGTTGAAACGCTGTACAGTATTCAGTGTAAAGGGATTGTTGTTCGGGGTAACAATTGAAAAGCCTTTCTCCTCGTTCGTCTTGTTCTCCAAATCAAACTTTCCCTCCTATTCCAGTGCAGGAATTCCAAGTGAGAAGGTCCTTCTTTTGTGATAAAATCTCCCATCACCGAATGATCAGTTTTCACAGGCGATGTTCCAGGTTGGTGCGTATAGTTGTGCTGTGTGACCACGTATTCTTCATTCCCAATCACTTATTCGGAGATATATTCCTTTGAATGTCACAAGAGTCTTCGGATTGAGAAGCAGTGCCATTCCGTGACGGCGTTGACCTTCTCCTCCTGATGTCAGTATTCCATGTTCATTGTGCTGGAGTTCTCTTATCTCGTTTCACAGACCAATGATTCCCCACTCGTATCTTTCCAACCGGCGTACCGTTATCGCAAGTGCGTCAGTCAAGCTCGTATAATGTTCTTTACATTCCATGTTCCAATACATGTCCGTCCCGTCCTTCATACTCTTCAGGCAGTTCCCTCTTCCATGTTCTGTTTGTTCCAATCGCATGATACGTTTCATCCCTGTCCTTACCCCAACCAATATATAACACAGATTTAAGGATTGCAGGTGAGAGCCTCCCTATCCCCTCACTCCCCATGCCCCTAGTGCTTCACATTGCGTAACATCTGCAATCGTTCAGACGACACATTATGAGACTTTTATTAAGCACACGCTGCTTTGTATTGTGGGAAATATCACCACTTTTGGAGGATTCATTTCACGTTTGCATGTGCTCTGCCAACGCCGTTGGCAATATGTATGTAATGACGTCATGACATAATGACGTATGTTTGTACCTTTTAATTTTCTTTTTTCGATCAAAGATCTCGACTCATGGAAGAGCGAGGTGATGGGGTGCGGGAAGGTAACGTAGTGATAGTGGAGATCGAAGTGATGCCATAGTTTGACAGCGAGGGGAGAGGAGGAGAACACTAACCTACATACATGGGATGGTGGAGCACCGCCTGCTTGAAGCCTTGGATGAAGAGTGGGATTGATCTCCCTCAGTAAGGTGGTTCAATAATGTGAGAAGAGGAACGAAAGGGTGGATGGAGGTTTTCAGTAAACCTGGATTTGTGTCGTTTAACCAGGTGGAGGTTCCAAAGAGTGCGCACATGTTGGAGCAGTTGAGGAAGGTCGAAGGGGTTGGGGGGGGGAGAGAGAGAGAGAGACAGACAGACAGACAGACAGACAGGACGAGAGGACAAGGGGACGAGGCCCGAAGAGGTGATGAAAACCAAAGGTGCCACCAAAGTGAGGCCTAGCTGGGCTTGGGCTTCAAGCACGTGCACAGAACACATCATTATTCCGTGTCCTTCTCCCGTGCATTCGAAGTTTATAATTAGAAGCATTGCTTCCCTCGAAGCCGTCTGCTGTTGGGTTCGATTACCAGCGGAATCATGTCCAACTGAAGGTGCCATTCAGGACTATCAAGGATCTTTGTGAAGTAATTAGTGATATGTTTTTACTGTCCCCTGTGAGAGGCCATCATGTGTTCCTCACCTGGTGAGGACAAAACGCCTGAAGATCTGAATGCCAATTCAGGTAAGAATGGCATTCCCAGGATCCCGGCGAATTTCCCATTACAAACTTTAACATTCACAAACCCGTCGGGTTTCCGACATGCTCACGTACACACCGAGCTATTGCGAGATCACAAGGGATTTCCACTTCACCCCCAAATTCCCAGCTCGCTGGTCATCTCAATTGGGGCTTCCAACCGCACGTTTCACTCCTTCCCGCCGTTTTTCCCTCCCACCCCCACCCCCACCCCGCCTCGCTTCTGTCTTCTCAGGGCCCCGACCGCCGCACTCCTTCACAAGAGGCTTCGCTCTTCCACACGCTCACCCTTCCGTCAGCGTGGACCTCTTCCTTCCTGTCCAGTTCTCTCAGGCTTTACCTCACTCCGGTCCACCTCTCTCTCTACGTACACACTCACACATATACACACCTTTCAAAACACTGCTCACGCCTCCCCGTCCCGACTCTTCCTCTTCTCTCTCTCTCTCTCTCATCGTCTCCGCCCGTCTGAGGTATCGCTCACCATGCGCGCTCTCTGAGCGCCATGCGCGTGCGGACCGGCCGCGCCCTGCGCGCGCTCCTCGTGCTGGGCGCACTGGCCGTGGTACTGAGCATGTGGGCTGCGCTCGGCGGGCCCGGCTTGGGCGACGTGAGTCCGCTCTCCCTCTCTCTTGCCTCTCCCTCCCTCTCTCCCGCTCTCCCTCTCTCCATATTTCCAGCCACCCCTCCTCTCCCCAACTCTCCCCTTGTGTCCGGCCACGCGCTTTTTCCCGATGTTTTAGTTTATCTTCAAGCGGATTCCCTGAACACTTTTCATCAAAAAAAAAAAAAAACATTTCACATTTAATATTTCACTTCCCTTTCATTTTATTCACACCTGATCGGTTTTTCCTTCCCTTCTCTTTCTTCAGGAACAATTAAACTTCCTTCTTCCATGTCCAGCGTGTTCCATTCCCCACGGAGTTATTAAAATCTCATTCTCCTGCCCTTTACCCTCTCCTGAACGTCCCTTTCCTTCCACATATCCACAACCCCCCCTCCCATTTCATTCTCTACACCCACCTTTTATACTCTACCCCACACCCGCATTTTTACTCCCCATACCCAACTTTTACTTACTACCATGCTACCCACCTTGCTATCCCCACAAATTTTTACACTCTACCCCTCCCCCACCCGCATTTTACACTCCACTCCCCATACCCACCTTCTATCCCCCCCCCCACCTGCCTTTTACACTCTACCCCTTCCCGAATTTTTTATTCTACTCCCCATAGCCACCTGCGACCTCCCCTACCCACCTTTTAGTCACTACCCCCCTCCAGCCTTTTACACCCTACTCCCCATACCCACCTCCCCCTACCCACCTTTAATCACTACCCTGCTTCCCACTTTTCAATCCCCCAAACATTTACACTCTACCCCCCAACCTGCCTTTTACACTCTACCCCCCAACCTGCCTTTTACACGCTACCCCCCCAACCTGCCTTTTACACGCTACCCCCCAACCTGCCTTTCACACTCTACCCCCCACCCCCAACCTGCTTTTTACACTCTACCAACCCGAAATTTACACTCTACTCCCCATACCCACCTTCCACCTCCCCTATCCACCTTTTACTCATTGCCACGCTACTCAGCTTGCTACCTTCCCCCCAATCTTTTACTCTCTACCCCTCTCCCCCCACTTTTTACACTCTATCCACACCCCGACCCGCATTTCACACTCCACTCTTCATACTAACCTTTTACTTCCCCTAACCCACCTTTAACTCACTACTCCACTAACCACCCTCTACCCCCTACCCGTCTTTTACACTCGATCCCCCACCCCACCCACATCCCATATCCACATTCTACCTCCCCTGACCCACCTTTTACTCACTACCCCACTACCCACCTTTCCACCCCCTCCCCAACCTTTTACACACTATTCCCCGTACCCGCCTTCTACTCTCTACCCCTTCATGCATCCACCATTTACCCTACCCCCACCTATTTCTCAACCCCCGAACCTCCCCACCACCACCAACCTTTAAGCCCTACCTCCCTCACACATTTTGCTTTCTACCTTTACTTTGTACCCCACCCCCCCCCAGCCTCATCCTTTACTCTCATACCACTCCCCATTTTCTATCGTTGACACATCCACCTTACCCTATGATCTTGTATTTAAAGTTTTGGCCATCCTCTCCTGTTATTTCATATGTGGTATTTAGATGTACGGTATTTCTATGGTAATTTGATGTATGGTATTTCTATGGTAATTTGATGTTCAGTATTTCCATAGTATTTTGATATACAGTATTTCTGTGGTATTTTGATACATGGTATTTCTAAGGTATTTTGATGTGCAGTATTTCTATGGTATTTTGATATATGGTATTTCCATGGTATTTTGATGAATGGTATTTCCATGGTATTTTGATGAATGGTATTTCCATGGTATTTTGATGAATGGTATTTCTATGGCATTATGATGTGCGATATTTTTATGGTATTTGATATGCAGTATTTCTATGGTTTTTTGATGTATGGTATTTCCATGGTATTTTTATGAATGGTATTTCTATGGTTTTATGATGTGCGGTATTTTATGATATTTGATGTACCGTATTTCTATGGTATTTTGATGAATGCTATTTCAATGGTATTTTGATGTATGGTATTTCTATGGTAATTTGATGTTCAGTATTTCCATAGTATTTTGATATACAGTATTTCTGTGGAATTTTGATACATGGTATTTCTAAGGAATTTTGATGTGCAGTATTTCTATGGTATTTTGATATATGGTATTTCCATGGTATTTTGATGAATGGTATTTCCATGGTATTTTGATGAATGGTATTTCCATGGTATTTTGATGAATGGTATTTCTATGGTATTATGATGTGCGATATTTTTATGGTATTTGATATGCAGTATTTCTATGGTTTTTTGATGTATGGTATTTCCATGGTATTTTTATGAATGGTATTTCTATGGTTTTATGATGTGCGGTATTTTATGATATTTGATGTACCGTATTTCTATGGTATTTTGATGTATGCTATTTCAATGGTATTTTGATGTATGGTATTTCCATGGTATTTTTATGAATGGTATTTCTATGGTTTTATGATGTGCGGTATTTTATGATATTTGATGTACCGTATTTCTATGGTATTTTGATGTATGCTATTTCAATGGTATTTTGATGTATGGTATTTCCATGGTATTTTTGTGGATGGTGTGTTTATGATATTTTGATGTTTGGAATTATATGGTATTTTCATGTGCAGGATTTCTATGATATTTTGATACACTGTATTTCTGTGGTACTTTGATGAATGGTATTTCTATGGTATTTTAATGTATGGTATTTCCATGGTATTTTAATGTGTGGTCTTTCAATGGAATTTGATGTGAGATATTTTGTGGTATTTTTATGTACACTATTTCTTTGGTATTTTGATGTGCGGTATTTTTATGGTGTTTTGATGTGCGGTATTTGTATGGTATTTAGATGTATGGTATTTGTATGGTATTTAGATGTATGGTATTTGTATGGTATTTAGATGTACGGTCATTGTATGGTATTTAGATGTACGGTCATTGTATGGTATTTGTATGGTATTTAGATGTATGGTAATTGTATGGTATTTGTATAGTATTTAGATGTACGGTAATTGTATGGTATTTGTCTGGTATGTAGATATACGGTCATTGTATGGTATTTGTATGGTATTTGTATGGTATTTAAATGTGTGGTATTTGTATGGTAATTGTATCGTATTTAAATGTATGGTATATGTATGGTAATTGTATGGTATGTAGATGTACAGTCATTGTATGGTATTTAGATGTACGGTAATTGTATGGTATTTGTATGGTATGTAGATATACGGTCATTGTATGGTATTTGTATGGTATTTAAATGTATGGTATTTGTATGGTAATTGTATGGTATTTAAATGTATGGTAATTGTATGGTATGTAGATGTACAGTCATTGTATGGTATTTAGATGTACGGTAATTGTATGGTATTTGTATGGTGTTGAGATGTATGATAATTGTATGGTATTTGTATGGTATTTAGGTGTATGATAATTGTACAGTATTTGTATTGTATTTAGATGTACGGTAATTGTATGGTATTTAGATGTACGGTAATAGTATGGTATTTGTATGGTATTTAGATGTATGGTATTTAGATGTACGGTCATTGTATGGTATTTGTACGGAATTTAGATGTCGGTCATTGTATGGTATTTGTATGGTATTTAGATGTACGGTAATTGTATGGTATTTGTATGGTATTTAGATGTACGGTCATTGTATGGTATGAGTATGGTATTTAAATGTATGGTATTTGTATGGTACTTAGATGTACGGTAATTGTATGGTATTTGTATGGTAGGCAGATGTACGGTCATTGTATGGTATTTAGATGTACAGTAATTTTATGGTATTTGTATTGTATTTAGATGTATGGTAATTGTATGGTATTTAGATGTATGGTATTTGTATGGTATTTAGATGTCTGGTAATTGTATGGTATTTAGATGTACGGTAATTATATGGTATTTGTATGGTATTTAGATGTACGGTAATGGTATGGTAATTGTATGGTATTTAGATGTACGGTAATTGTATGGTATTTGAATGGTATTTAGATGTATGATAATTGTATGGTATTTAGATGTACGGTAATTGTATGGTATTTGTATGGTATTTAGATGTACGGTCATTGTATGGTATGAGTATGGTATTTAAATGTATGGTATTTGTATGGTACTTAGATGTACGGTAATTGTATGGTATTTGTATGGTAGGCAGATGTACGGTCATTGTATGGTATTTAGATGTACAGTAATTTTATGGTATTTGTATTGTATTTAGATGTATGGTAATTGTATGGTGTTTAGATGTATGGTATTTGTATGGTATTTAGATGTCTGGTAATTGTATGGTATTTAGATGTACGGTAATTATATGGTATTTGTATGGTATTTAGATGTACGGTAATGGTATGGTAATTGTATGGTATTTAGATGTACGGTAATTGTATGGTATTTGAATGGTATTTAGATGTATGATAATTGTATGGTATTTAGATGTACGGTAATTGTATGGTATTTGTATGGTATTTAGATGTACAGTCATTGTATGGTATTAGTATGGTATTTAAATGTATGGTATTTGTATGGTACTTAGATGTACGGTAATTGTATGGTATTTGTATGGTAGGCAGATGTACGGTCATTGTATGGTATTTAGATGTGCGATAATTGTATGGTAATTGTATGGTAATTGTATGGTATTTAGATGTATGATAATTGTATGGTATTTAGATGTATGATAATTGTGTAATATTTGTTTGGTATTTAGATGTATGGTAATTGTATGGTATTTAGAGCTACGGTAATTGTGTGGTATTTAGATGTACGGTAATTGTATGGTATTTGTATGGTATTTAGATGTACGGTAATTGTATGGTATTTAGATGTATGGTAATTGTATGGTATTTGATTGTATTTAGATGGACGGTAATTGTACGGTATTTAGTTTACGGTATTTATATGGTATTTCGATGAAAGGTATTTGTATGGTATTTAGATGTACGGTCATTGTATGTTATTAGTATGGTATTTAGATGTCTGATAATTGTGTAGTACTTGTATTGTATTTAGATGTATGGTAATTGTATGGTATTTGTATGAGTGGTATTTGTAGGGTAATTGTATGTTATTTAGATGAATGGTAATTGTATGGTGTTTGTATGGTATTTAGATGAATGCTATTTGTATGGTATTTAGATGTACGGTAATTGTATGGTATTGGTATGGTAATTGTATGGTATTTAGATGTATGGTATTTAAATGTATGGTATTTGTATAGTATTTAGATTTACGGTAATTGTATGGTATTTGTATGGTATGTAGATGTACGGTCATTGTATGTTATTAGTATGGTATTTAGATGTATGATAATTGTGTGGTATTTGTATGGTATTTAGATGTACGGTAATTGTATGGTATTTGTATGAGTGGTATTTGTATGGTAATTGTATGTTATTTAGATGAACGGTAATTGTATGGTATTTCTATGGTATTTGTATGGTATTTAGATGTACGGTAATTGTATGGGATTTAGATGTAGGGTAATTGTATGGTATTTTGATGTACGGTAATTGTATGGTATTTAGATGTATGGTATTTAAATGTATGGTATTTGTATAGTATTTAGATGTACGGTAATTGTATGGTATTTGTATTGTATAGTATTTAGATGTACAGTAATTGTATGGTATTTGTATGTTATTTAGATGTATGATAATTGTATGGTATTTGTATGGTATTTATATGTATGATGATTGTGTGGTATTTGTTTGGTATTTGGATGTACGGTAATTGTATGGTATTTGTATTGTATTTAGATGTACGGTAATTGTATGGTATTAAGATGTACGGTAATTGTATGGTATTTGTATGGTATTTAGATGTACGGTAATTGTATGGTAATTGTATGGTATTTAGATGTACGGAAATTGTATGGTATTTGTATGGTATTTAGATGTACGGTCATTGTATGGTATATGTATGGTATTTAGATATACGGTCATTGTATGGTATATGTATGGTATTTAGATATACGGTCATTGTATGGTATTTGTATGGTATTTAGATGTACGGTCATTGTATGTTTTTAGTATGGTATTTAAATGTATGGTATTTGAATGGTATTTGTATGGTATTTAGATGTACGGTAATTGTATGGTATTTGTATGGTATGTAGATGTACAGTCATTGTATGGTATTTGTATGGTATTGAGATGTACGGTAATTGTATGGTATATGTATGGTATTTAGATGTATGATAATTGTATGGTATTTCGATGTATGATAATTGTGTGGTATTTGTATGGTAATTAGATGTACAGAAATTGTATGGTATTTAGATGTTCGGTAATTGTATGGTATTTAGATGTACGGTAATTGTATGGTATTTGTATTGTATTTGGATGTATGGTAATTGTATGGTATTTGTATGGTATTGAGATGTATGATAATTGTATGGTATCTGTATGGTATTTAGGTGTATGATAATTGTACGGTATTTGTATTGTATTTAGATGTACGCTAATTGTATGGTAATTATATGGTATTTAGATGAACGGTAATTGTATGGTATTTGTATGGTATTGAGATGTACGGTAATTGTATGGTATATGTATGGTATTTAGATGTATGATAATTGTATGGTATTTCGATGTATGATAATTGTGTGGTATTTGTATGGTAATTAGATGTACAGAAATTGTATGGTATTTAGATGTTCGGTAATTGTATGGTATTTAGATGTACGGTAATTGTATGGTATTTGTATTGTATTTGGATGTATGGTAATTGTATGGTATTTGTATGGTATTGAGATGTATGATAATTGTATGGTATCTGTATGGTATTTAGGTGTATGATAATTGTACGGTATTTGTATTGTATTTAGATGTACGCTAATTGTATGGTAATTATATGGTATTTAGATGAACGGTAATTGTATGGTATTTGTATGGTATTTAGATGAATGGTATTTGTATGGTATTTAGATGTACGGTAATTGTATGGTTATTGTATGGGATTTAGATGTCGGGTAATTGTATGGTAATTGTATGGTAATTGTATGGTATTTTGATGTACGGTAATTGTATGGTATTTAGATGTACGGTAATTGTATGGTTATTGTATGGGATTTAGATGTATGGTATTTGTATAGTATTTAGATTTACGGTAATTGTATGGTATTTGTATGGTATGTAGATGTACGGTCATTGTATGTTATTAGTATGGTATTTAGATGTATGATAATTGTGTGGTATTTGTATGGTATTTAGATGTACGGTAATTGTATGGTATTTGTATGGTAATTGTATGGGATTTAGATGTAGGGTAATTGTATGGTATTTTGATGTACGGTAATTGTATGGTATTTAGATGTATGGTATTTAAATGTATGGTATTTGTATAGTATTTAGATGTATGATAATTGTATGGTATTTGTATGGTATTTATATGTATGATAATTGTGTGGTATTTGTTTGGTATTTGGATGTCTGTAATTGTATGGTATTTGTATTGTATTTAGATGTCACGGTAATTGCATGGTATTAAGATGTACGGTAATTGTATGGTATTTGTATGGTATTTAGATGTACGGTAATTGTATGGTAATTGTATGGTATTTAGATGTACGGAAATTGTAT
Organism: Eptatretus burgeri; assembly: GCF_056783735.1. Taxonomy (NCBI): domain Eukaryota; kingdom Metazoa; phylum Chordata; class Myxini; order Myxiniformes; family Myxinidae; genus Eptatretus; species Eptatretus burgeri. Next base: position 44,507,936 of record NC_140978.1, on the reverse strand, counting down.
GGTATTTGTATGGTATTTAGATGTACGGTCATTGTATGGTATATGTATGGTATTTAGATATACGGTCATTGTATGGTATATGTACAGTAATTGTATGGTATTTGTATGGTATTTAGATGTACGGTCATTGTATGTTTTTAGTATGGTATTTAAATGTATGGTATTTGAATGATATTTGTATGGTATGTAGATGTACAGTCATTGTATGGTATTTGTATGGTATTGAGATGTACGGTAATTGTATGGTATATGTATGGTATTTAGATGTATGATAATTGTATGGTATTTCGATGTATGATAATTGTGTGGTATTTGTATGGTATTTAGATGTACAGAAATTGTATGGTATTTAGATGTTCGGTAATTGTATGGTATTTGTATTGTATTTGGATGTATGGTAATTGTATGGTATTTGTATGGTATTGAGATGTATGATAATTGTATGGTATTTGTATTGTATTTGGATGTATGGTAATTGTATGGTATTTGTATGGTATTGAGATGTATGATAATTGTATGGTATCTGTATGGTATTTAGGTGTATGATAATTGTACGGTATTTGTATTGTATTTAGATGTACGCTAATTGTATGGTAATTATATGGTATTTAGATGAACGGTAATTGTATGGTATTTGTATGGTATTTAGATGAATGGTATTTGTATGGTATTTAGATGTACGGTAATTGTATGGTTATTGTATGGGATTTAGATGTCGGGTAATTGTATGGTAATTGTATGGTATTTTGATGTACGGTAATTGTATGGGATTTAGATGTATGGTATTTGTATAGTATTTAGATGTACGGTAATTGTATGGTATGTGTATTGTATGTAGATGTTCGGTACTTGTATGGTATTTAGATGTACAGTAATTGTATGGTATTTAGATGTCGGTAGTGTATGGTAATTGTATGGGATTTAGATGTCGGGTAATTGTATGGTAATTGTATGGTAATTGTATGGGATTTAGATGTATGGTAATTGTATGGTATTTAGATGTATGGTAATTGTATGGTATTTCGATGAATGGTATTTTATGGTAATTGTATGGTATTTAGATGTACAGTAATTGTATGGTATTTAGATGTACGGTAATTGTATGGTAATTGTATGGGATTTAGATGTCGGGTAATTGTATGGTAATTGTATGGTAATTGTATGGGATTTAGATGTATGGTAATTGTATGGTATTTAGATGTAAGGTAATTGTATGGGATTTAGATGTCGGGTAATTGTATGGTAATTGTATGGGATTTAGATGTCGGGTAATTGTATGGTAATTGTATGGTAATTGTATGGGATTTAGATGTATGGTAATTGTATGGTATTTAGATGTAAGGTAATTGTATGGTAATTGTATGGTAATTGTATGGTATTTCGATGAATGGTATTTTATGGTAATTGTATGGTATTTAGATGTACAGTAATTGTATGGTATTTAGATGTACGGTAATTGTATGGTAATTGTATGGGATTTAGATGTCGGGTAATTGTATGGTAATTGTATGGGATTTAGATGTATGGTAATTGTATGGTATTTAGATGAAAGGTAATTGTATGGTATATGTATGGTATTTAGATATACGGTCATTGTATGGTATTTGTATGGTATTTAGATGTACGGTCATTGTATGTTTTTAGTATGGTATTTAAATGTATGGTATTTGTATGGTATTTAGATGTACGGTAATTGTATGGTATTTGTATGGTATGTAGATGTACAGTCATTGTATGGTATTTGTATGGTATTGAGATGTACGGTAATTGTATGGTATATGTATGGTATTTAGATGTATGATAATTGTATGGTATTTCGATGTATGATAATTGTGTGGTATTTGTATGGTAATTAGATGTACAGAAATTGTATGGTATTTAGATGTTCGGTAATTGTATGGTATTTAGATGTACGGTAATTGTATGGTATTTGTATTGTATTTGGATGTATGGTAATTGTATGGTATTTGTATGGTATTGAGATGTATGATAATTGTATGGTATCTGTATGGTATTTAGGTGTATGATAATTGTACGGTATTTGTATTGTGTATTTAGATGTACGCTAATTGTATGGTAATTATATGGTATTTAGATGAACGGTAATTGTATGGTATTTGTATGGTATTGAGATGTACGGTAATTGTATGGTATATGTATGGTATTTAGATGTATGATAATTGTATGGTATTTCGATGTATGATAATTGTGTGGTATTTGTATGGTAATTAGATGTACAGAAATTGTATGGTATTTAGATGTTCGGTAATTGTATGGTATTTAGATGTACGGTAATTGTATGGTATTTGTATTGTATTTGGATGTATGGTAATTGTATGGTATTTGTATGGTATTGAGATGTATGATAATTGTATGGTATCTGTATGGTATTTAGGTGTATGATAATTGTACGGTATTTGTATTGTATTTAGATGTACGCTAATTGTATGGTAATTATATGGTATTTAGATGAATGGTAATTGTATGGTATTTGTATGGTATTTAGATGAATGGTATTTGTATGGTATTTAGATGTACGGTAATTGTATGGTTATTGTATGGGATTTAGATGTCGGGTAATTGTATGGTAATTGTATGGTAATTGTATGGTATTTTGATGTACGGTAATTGTATGGTATTTAGATGTACGGTAATTGTATGGTTATTGTATGGGATTTAGATGTATGGTATTTGTATAGTATTTAGATTTACGGTAATTGTATGGTATTTGTATGGTATGTAGATGTACGGTCATTGTATGTTATTAGTATGGTATTTAGATGTATGATAATTGTGTGGTATTTGTATGGTATTTAGATGTACGGTAATTGTATGGTATTTGTATGGTAATTGTATGGGATTTAGATGTAGGGTAATTGTATGGTATTTTGATGTACGGTAATTGTATGGTATTTAGATGTATGGTATTTAAATGTATGGTATTTGTATAGTATTTAGATGTATGATAATTGTATGGTATTTGTATGGTATTTATATGTATGATAATTGTGTGGTATTTGTTTGGTATTTGGATGTACGGTAATTGTATGGTATTTGTATTGTATTTAGATGTACGGTAATTGTATGGTATTAAGATGTACGGTAATTGTATGGTATTTGTATGGTATTTAGATGTACGGTAATTGTATGGTAATTGTATGGTATTTAGATGTACGGAAATTGTATGGTATTTGTATGGTATTTAGATGTACGGTCATTGTATGGTATATGTATGGTATTTAGATATACGGTCATTGTATGGTATATGTACAGTAATTGTATGGTATTTGTATGGTATTTAGATGTACGGTCATTGTATGTTTTTAGTATGGTATTTAAATGTATGGTATTTGAATGATATTTGTATGGTATGTAGATGTACAGTCATTGTATGGTATTTGTATGGTATTGAGATGTACGGTAATTGTATGGTATATGTATGGTATTTAGATGTATGATAATTGTATGGTATTTCGATGTATGATAATTGTGTGGTATTTGTATGGTATTTAGATGTACAGAAATTGTATGGTATTTAGATGTTCGGTAATTGTATGGTATTTGTATTGTATTTGGATGTATGGTAATTGTATGGTATTTGTATGGTATTGAGATGTATGATAATTGTATGGTATTTGTATTGTATTTGGATGTATGGTAATTGTATGGTATTTGTATGGTATTGAGATGTATGATAATTGTATGGTATCTGTATGGTATTTAGGTGTATGATAATTGTACGGTATTTGTATTGTATTTAGATGTACGCTAATTGTATGGTAATTATATGGTATTTAGATGAACGGTAATTGTATGGTATTTGTATGGTATTTAGATGAATGGTATTTGTATGGTATTTAGATGTACGGTAATTGTATGGTTATTGTATGGGATTTAGATGTCGGGTAATTGTATGGTAATTGTATGGTATTTTGATGTACGGTAATTGTATGGGATTTAGATGTATGGTATTTGTATAGTATTTAGATGTACGGTAATTGTATGGTATGTGTATTGTATGTAGATGTTCGGTAATTGTATGGTATTTAGATGTACAGTAATTGTATGGTATTTAGATGTACGGTAATTGTATGGTAATTGTATGGGATTTAGATGTCGGGTAATTGTATGGTAATTGTATGGTAATTGTATGGGATTTAGATGTATGGTAATTGTATGGTATTTAGATGTATGGTAATTGTATGGTATTTCGATGAATGGTATTTTATGGTAATTGTATGGTATTTAGATGTACAGTAATTGTATGGTATTTAGATGTACGGTAATTGTATGGTAATTGTATGGGATTTAGATGTCGGGTAATTGTATGGTAATTGTATGGTAATTGTATGGGATTTAGATGTATGGTAATTGTATGGTATTTAGATGTAAGGTAATTGTATGGGATTTAGATGTCGGGTAATTGTATGGTAATTGTATGGGATTTAGATGTCGGGTAATTGTATGGTAATTGTATGGTAATTGTATGGGATTTAGATGTATGGTAATTGTATGGTATTTAGATGTAAGGTAATTGTATGGTAATTGTATGGTAATTGTATGGTATTTCGATGAATGGTATTTTATGGTAATTGTATGGTATTTAGATGTACAGTAATTGTATGGTATTTAGATGTACGGTAATTGTATGGTAATTGTATGGGATTTAGATGTCGGGTAATTGTATGGTAATTGTATGGGATTTAGATGTATGGTAATTGTATGGTATTTAGATGAAAGGTAATTGTATGGTAATTGTATGGGATTTAGATGTCGGGTAATTGTAGGGTAATTGTATGGTAATTGTATGGGATTTAGATGTCGGGTAATTGTATGGTAATTGTATGGGATTTAGATGTATGGTAATTGTATGGTATTTAGATGTAAGGTAATTGTATGGTAATTGTATGGGATTTAGATGTCGGGTAATTGTAGGGTAATTGTATGGTAATTGTATGGGATTTAGATGTCGGGTAATTGTATGGTAATTGTATGGTAATTGTATGGGATTTAGATGTATGGTAATTGTATGGTATTTAGATGTAAGGTAATTGTATGGTAATTGTATGGTAATTGTATGGTATTTCGATGAATGGTATTTTATGGTAATTGTATGGTATTTAGATGTACAGTAATTGTATGGTATTTAGATGTACGGTAATTGTATGGTAATTGTATGGGATTTAGATGTCAGGTAATTGTATGGTAATTGTATGGTAATTGTATGGTAATTGTATGGGATTTAGATGTAGGGTAATTGTATGGTATTTAGATGTAAGGTAATTGTATGGTAATTGTATGGTAATTCTATGCTATTTCGATGAATGGTATTTTATGGTAATTGTATGGTATTTAGATGTAAGGTAATTGTATGGTAATTGTATGGTAATTCTATGCTATTTCGATGAATGGTATTTTATGGTAATTGTATGGTATTTTTCGTTTTTAAAATCTCGTTTCATGACACACACCTGTCTGTCCAGCTGATCAGTCATTCTTAGAGTGATGTGCTCAGGTGGACACTGCTCCACTCATCGTACCTGTACGAGGTCCGGTCTTGTGAAGGAGTGAAGGAGTGAAGGAGTGAAGGAGAGGAGTGAAGGACAGACAAACAACTCCCGATACGAAAATTCGGAATAGCTGAATAACTGAGCCCGATAAGCAAAGGCCGAGACAGAAGTGCTCCTGCACACGGAATTGTGGGTAATAAATCAAATGATTGCACGCTCCACATCTTCCCACCAAGCGAGGGCGGCGTGGCGCGACGTTGCCACCTGTTCTGAATTCTCTTTCCCTTTGCTGTGCAGAGAAATCATCTTGGTGGTTTAATTTACGTCCACCTAATTGATTATACAAATCACGAGTTTGTACCAATTGTCGAACAAGATTTCTTCGATTTGTACGTCACAGTACTGACGTTTCACCACGTGACTTGTAACTGGATGGTGAGGCTCAGACAGCGGTTCCTGCTTGTTTGTTGTACTCCCTGGATTTTATACCCCGAGGGTTTAAATGTGACATTATATATAAATATATCCACACACTCGTTATTCCCATCGGTTCACTCAACAGAAAAGTATTGTTGGTTGGAAATCCGAGTGTCACGAACTGTGGACCAAGTTGTCATGTTCGGTGTTCCCATCTAAGCACCTCGTTCATGAGGCTACGATCCCAGGTTCAAATGTGATGAACGGTGTCTGTTCGACAATTTAAACCCTCATCTCGGTGACTCGGTGGTTCATGATGTACTCGGCTTGCGAGACGACCCCTCGGAGTCCTCCCTGCGATGCCATTGGTGTTTCCTCCTTTGTATTGTATCATCGTCATAATGATGAACAATGGTTCCATTGTTCGCCCACTTCCCTTCTTTACAACAACTTGTTATCCTTTTCCAGGTTCCTTTGCTTGTTTTCAACTCTCTTTTATGTTTTGATCCCTTTTTTTTTTCCGCGAGTCTTTTCGAATATCTCTCCCACCTGTGTGACGTTGTGCGCACACCTTTATATAATATGTCTCCTCGTCGAGGATCCTTTGGGGGGTAACGATCAATGGTTGCAATCTCTCCACCTGTGGTTATCCGATATGATTTGATGGTTTAAATTTTTATTATTGATTGATTGCCTTTTCAGCAAGGTGTGAAGGCTCATAAAAGAAGAGTCCGCATGAAGTGTTGCTTGCCTCAACTTCCGATTGACGTCCTTTTCCCATTTACCTTTATTTAATTATCCACCTTCCGGGCATTCCCCGCACGTACCAACGAGTCCGTGTTTAACGCCAGATCTTGGTGAGACCCTTCAACCACCGGTAAATTCCTTCCCCCCAGATCCGTCAACTGGTTTCACAAGCTGGCACGGTTCGAATCGCCAGGTCACTCAGGTTCCCTGAGTGAGTATCTGTGAAGAATGATGACTTGCATCCCTTCGATCAACGGTTCATCAACATTTACGAGCTGCCGATGCGTTTTCCCCTAAGTGGGGATTGCTCGGCGTCGCTCGGCTTGACGTGTGCCGGTCCGTGGTACGCTGACGCGACGATATCGTTCCCTCCGGGTGGTGCGGCCGTTTCTGGTTCGAATCCCGGCGTCATGAGGTCCTCGCCACTGCACTCAGACGACGTGGCCGGTTGATTTGGAAAGCACACGTACCCTGATCATTATTCCGGCTTCATCCCATGTACGGTACGGATGAGATTTTGTTTCAGGGATGCACCTTCCCTTTGTGCTCAGCAATCGGTTTCCAGTCCGCATCGTCTTGCACGTCACTCTTTGTGTAGTGATTGTGACGTTGCTTCCTTTCAAACACTTGAATGATTTCACGTTCACACTCTGAGCTGTTTCTCCTGCTTTGAGCTTTTGTTGAGAGATAAATTCCTTTCTTATTGTGATGGATTGCAGTCAAAGAGGAATCATGGAAAAGTTTGGGAGCAAGGTCGTGAAGTACGTAGGAAGGGAATATCCGACGCTTTATTTGGTTGGGGTTCAGGGGCAAAAAGGAGCCAGTTGGCCGGTTTGGTGTTTCCATCTGAGTCCTCGACTTGTGATCGTGTGACCCCAGTTTTTAACATCTGCAGATTGATTGATTTGATTTTCTCCGAATGTCATTGCACGGAATACGAAATACCTGTTCACATCTCTCTCTCAAACCGGGAAAGGTTGTCCGTTGCTGGGAAACAGGATGATCCAGGAAGGAAATTCCAGAGTTTGGAAGTGCGTGTGACAAACTGGACGAATGTCGTACTGCATCGACTCTGGGAACAGAGACGGTGTCGGGGTGTGCAGAGGTTCCAGACATGATGGCAGATCATGGCCGACCAAGTTACCTACTGACCTTTGAATTCTGTTGAGAAGGGACAGAAGATGAGTCAGAGCACCCACATAGATGTGACCGCAGTATTCCATGACTGGACGTATGGTGGTCTTGTACAGGTGGAGGTAGCCCTCAGGAGGGAAGTATCGGCGAGCCCCGATACAAGCAGCCAAGTCGCCGGGAGGCTCTTTTGACAATGCCGGGGATGTATTTATCCCAACCAATCAATGCCAGCTTGAATCCATTCTGTCCGGACAACAGGTACACGAGGGAGGGGGAGGGAGAAAAAGAGGGGTGGGAGAGTGAGGAGAGGTTAGGTGAAGAGAGGGTCCATGTGGAGATGGGTATTTATTACCCTCACCGAAGTAGAGGCTATTGCATTTGGATCCGTTTGTTTGTTTGTTTGTTTGTTTGTTTGTTTGTCCGCACAGAACTTTCGTGTTTTTTTTTCTCCGCAAATGCTTGTCGGATCGAGACGAAATTTTCACCATTGGTGCAAATACTCATGTAGAATGTTTTCATGATAATTATGATGTCATAGGTCACGTTGCATGGCAGTCACATTGGAGAAAAACAGAAAAAACTTTGACCTCAGTATCTCTAAAACCGCACCAAGTCAAAAATTGAAACTTGGCACAGAGCAAGTACTCCTCATGGGAAATAAGTGTGATGTTTTTTTTTTAATGACATCATAGGTGCCTTTATTGTGATATCATAATCGCATATGTAGAACGCTACATCCGATGAGTATGAAAAATTTTGAGAGTCAACGAGGGATAAAATGGTCCACAAATTTTTTTTGATGACTTCATCATTCACGTGATTCGGCAACCACGTAGTTTTTACCCTTCAAAAATCTTCTCTGAACTGGCCGGACAGATCGAGGGGAAACTTCACATAAATGTTCCCCAAGGCACGCGTGTACAAGGTTGTTTAGGAATAATTGATGTCACATGGTTTGGCAGCCATATTGAATTTAAGAAAAAATATTAAATAACGTTTTCTCTGGAACTGTTTAACCAATCGAAGTGAAACTTCACAATTTTTATCTAGTAGTGACGGGAATACACGTTTTAAATTTCAACTTGATCGGACACATGGTCTGGCAGCCCAAATTATTAAATTTTTTGATCTGGGTTTTTATTTTTTTTTGAGTAAGGCTCACCTGGCTGTGTCTGGATGTGTTTGAGGGTAGAGGAGTAGCAACTGAAATGCAAATCCTATCCAGGTTCCTCGTGATGACTTCATCTTTGTTTTTTCCTTGTTTGGGTTCCTTCTAATGACTTCAATGATACCTCTTTGCAGGGGCGTACCTTGGGTATTTGTCACCCAGGGCAGACCCTTCCTTTGCCCCCCCTCCCCCCGAGATGAATAATTTTAAAAAATGAAACACAGAAAACATATATCAAGTTTGCAAGTGAAATTTCAAGTGGATTACAGTGCTGTACCTGTCGAAAGCAAATTGGAAATAAGAAAAATGCAGGACTTTAAAAATTCAGCAAATGGGTAATACTGATCCTTACTATAATTCACGGAGCAGTGTTTGTGTGTTTGTTTGTCGGGCGACTCCTCCTTCAGTTCTGGGCCATTTACATCCAGACTTGCGACAGAGGATCAGCATGTCCCCAATCGTGTTGATTTATTGATCCATTCTTTCATCTGGTGGAATTGTTTGCCCATGATTCCCCCCCCCGCCCCAATCATTTATACCATGGTTTATTTATATATTTGATATTGTCATCAATCACATAGATTGTTATGATTTCATTGTTTTTTTTCCGAATTTTATCTCTACATGTAAGGGCTTTCCTGCAACAACCTTGTATTTTGGGATTTAGCCTCCTTTAGTGACTTAAATATTTTATTTTTCAGACCTGTTGTTTTTGTTAAAGGAAATAAATGTTGTTTTGATTAATGAATTGAACCACCATTTGGATACGTGCGGAGATAACCACCATTCGGGCATATAACCACCATCCAGATACATTCGGAGATGGAGAGAGAGGTTGGGGGGGGGGAGTGAGAGTGTGAGTGTGACACAGGGGTGGGGGAGAGAGGGAGAGAGATAGATGGGCGGGGAGAGACGGAGAGAGATAGAGAGGGAGGGAGAGGGAGGGAGAGAGGGGAGGGGGCAGAGAGAGAGAGAGAGAGAGAGAGAGAGAGAGAGAGAGAGAGAGAGAGAGAGAGAGAGAGAGAGAGAGATAGAGAGGGGTGGGGGAGGGAGAGATAGAGGAGAGAGAGGGAGGGAGGGAGAGAGAGAGATAGAGATATATAGATATAGAGATATCCTGCCATGATGTAAACAAAACATTTCATTTTTATTTCTTCCACCACCGAAGGTGAAGGAGGTTATGTTTTCATCCCTTTCTGTTTGTTTGTGTGCAGGATATCTCAAAAATATGAAATTTTATGGACAGGTTCGGTGTTTAAGAAGGATGAACCGATTAGATTTTGGTGAAGATCAGGATCCGGATCCGAGTACAATAATTTTTTTAAAGTGATTCATCACCATTGAGAGATATAGTACTTACTGTATAGCATGATATTTCAAAAATGTATTGGGCCCAATATGTTCTCGTGGATGAGGCATTACGTGCTGAAGGTATGTGTTCGATCGAGTACCCTTCTCGTTTTATTTGTATTTAACGTTGCTGAAATTACTGGTCACATAATGAAAAAATATTGCAGAAGAAGGGGAAATTTCACATTTTCAGCAAGCCAGACATCACTCAATATACCACAGAACAACTTGGGGCCAACACAGGTGAGTGCCTCTTGAATTTTGTTCAAGTCGATCGACATGCAGTATTCAGTGACAGTGCGAATATTGTAGAGCACTCACCAAGTGGCTTAAGCACTCCAACGAAACAGATGATGATAAACGGCTCAATTGGTACGCGATTAGCAATCATGGAACCATCAGATAAAACATACACCTCCTGGAGATGCCCAAAATATAAAATATGTACAAACTGGACAAATGAATACTTTTTTTTCGGAGTCGGAACTGCTGCTCAGTTCAATTCTAGAGTTTAAATTTTGTAATTCGGCTTAGTTTAAAAGATTATCGATGTTATGGCATGTGCGGAAATGAAATAAAGCCACGGACGCTGGTGTCTCTTGGTGTTTATAAGCATTGCAATGTACCCAGTGATTCGGAAGTATCAATAATACGAGTGAGGAGAGTGACAAAAACTTTATCGTTAAGAAATTGTTGTGGCCTGTTCCAAGTCAAGGCGTGGTTGAACAGGTCAAAAAACATAATGGCTTCAGACACCAGCGAGGTTACCCAGGAAACGCCTTAAGACTCCAGCGAGGTAACCTTGGATACTCCTTGAGAGCCCAGAGAGCAAGGTGTCCGAGGATGTGCCTGATTAAGGATATGAAGGATATATGGTCGTAAATTATGTTCAAACGGGGCGTTTCATTTAACCCAAACATCCAATTTTCAGTCATGCACTTCCTTGGAGTTCCCTTTGTGTGCATGCAAAGTTTCAGGCTGCTAAGTTTCATGGTTTTGGAGTTATGGAGGAGACACACACTCACACGTACACGTACACGTACACAATGGCCATAAGGGGTAGGTTACATGTTAGGGTTTTGCGTGAGGGTTGAGATTAGTTAGAGGGTTTGGGTTTGTCGGTGTCCAGGAGGGTTAGACCTTGGATTCCCCTTGGTTGTCAGGTTAGGATATGATGTTTTCATGTTTTGTTCACCATTACTATGAAGTAGAAATGTCGCTCCACATTGAGAAATAAAACCATTTTCTCTTGTAATATTAAAAGAAAATGTTTCTTGTCCCTGCTAAATCTGGATTTTTATTTTATTTGAAATATAGACTCCATTTGGCCTTCTCCATTCATTCATGGCGTTTACCATTCTGTGTATCAAGAATTGTATTATCATCGATGTAGATCATTTACGTCACAATAATCGTTGTGATAGCACTCAGATTATTATTGCATTATTAATTCGACTAGACAGACTGTTGGTTTTAGTGACATTACCACAATTTGTGGGAGCTCACCGCAAGGATGATTATATGCGGCCCTTGGCTCGGCATGTGGCTCAAATCAGAAGTTGAAGGTAGTCGACTGTGAAAGCTTTAATAGAGAGACCAGCTCAACAATGCAGGAGGAAGTTGGGCAACAGACTGTGAGCAAGCAAGCGGGCCGCGGCTACTGCCTGGAGATCTGCCCGCAGATGACAGCATCACGGCTCATTGGCCGCACCGCTGTTATCGAGGGAACAAGTTTGGCTTGGCACCCTTTTGAGATTTAGGGCCTTTCATCTCGTGGATTATTTTTCTTCACTTGCAGACGAGCTAAGCATTGGAGGAGACGTGCAAGTGGTTATTGTGTAAATCAATTGGACCCGCACATTTGTTAAAATGATTAAAAGTTTATTGCATGTTGGACAAGTTCCACATTGTTGAGATATGTTAATTTTTTTGTGTTTTTAAAAATAGCAACTCCATTTGTTTGTTCTGTTTATTTGATGTATGGACCGGCAGCAACACTTTTCAGGTTTCTTAAACTTTAATTTTAAGCCATTTTTACCATCTTAAATTTTAAGCCATCTTAAACAGCACCTTCGGTGCTGAAGTATATGGCTGTTTGCACAGGCCAAATGGTGAGGACCACAATCTGTCCTCTCACAAAAGGATTGGGTTGTCATCTCCGCATCATTTGATGTTGATTCTACTTGGGAATACGTCCACGAAAGCCGACATTATTTCATGCATTGATTCATCCCATCCATCTTCTCGGCCCTTGTACACTGAATCCTGCAGCGAGGCAGTTTGGATCAAGCAGCTTGCTTTCTGGACATGGAAGGCTATCTTGACTCTGCAACTTTATTAGTCCCCTACCAGTTTCACTGGAGGGTGCTATAGGTTTGCTCTCCGTCTGTACGTCCGTCCCACCTGTGGTTTTTCAGACTTTTTCCTCATACCCTTCAATGAACATATTCAACTGAAACTTGGTACATGCTTTTATGATGGTAAGTTACAGAACAAGTTTGAGTTTCAGAGCATTTTGTCAATTTTTCAGAGTTATGCCCCTTTTAGACGAGTTTCTTCTTCTTCATTTTTGTTCTGTTACTGGCTCAAGCGTGCGCTAAATCCAAACTAATTTTTTATCTTCCGAACATTCATTGGGAATGGTAGGGGACACGCATTGCAAGAGTAATCCTTACTGTTGTTTCACTTTGTCAGGCATGCAACAAGTGTGTCCACCCTGAGGCATACCAGAAAACATAATCTTACAAATCTCAAGGCTGAACTCTTCAACCGATCTCCTTCCTCCACATCATGGTGGCATCTTGTCAAGTTTGTGTTTGGTATCTCCTCCCTACACTCAAATGGCATCACCGGACAGTCGACTTGAGATGAGGGAGAGTTTCTTAATTCTGCTTACATACGCATATTGCGTACCCATCCACTATCCCACTTGCTTCCCACTTTACCCTGAGTTTCCAATTGCCTTCTTCACTCTGTCTCTTTCACACTTGAAAAATATTTATATAAAGCAATGTTCAATCGCAACTCTTTATGGGTGATGGGCCCAGATGGCATTAGTGCTTATGTTCTCAAATCTGTTCTGTTGTTCTTGCTCCTCCTCCTCTGTCTGCACTCTTCAGTTTGTCCTCCTTTGCAGCCTCTCATCTGTCTGGAAGTCAGCAAGCATCATTCACATCCACAAAAAGGGTGTAAAAACAGATCCTATCAATTCCAGACCACGAAGCTTACTTCCATTTTAATAAGTGAAGTCATGGAATACATAATTGCTGCTCATGTTCATTCTTTCCTCTTTTCAAACCGCATGATCTTTGACCATCAGTTTGAATTCCAGTCCCAGTCACTGTACTCTGGACATGCTTCTGCTCCTCTCTCAACAATGGTTGGAGACCCTCAATCTCAAGGGGTTGGGATCGTTTCCCTGGACATATCTCGTGCATTCGACACAGTCTGGCTTACTGCTCTGCTTGCCAAGCTGGTTACCTATGCTGTGGAAGGTCACCTTCATTCCGGAATTTCTGAGTTCCTACATTTGTTTGGTCTTTTGATTTGACGAATGGTTAATGTCCGAAATGTCAGCTTCTCCTTACTTCCCACGTCGGTTAGCATACCTCAATTAATGTTCCACTGATTTTGTCCATTGTTCTACCTACCTGCCAACGCAGATTGACAACAATCTTCACCAACAAGGCGAGTTCTTCATTCTCTTTGTCCTATTCCTCAATGGACCCACACTTGTCTCAAGCTGTTCTTTATCCCTGAACCTGTTATTATACAATGTCTTGTTATTATGTTTAATATTCTTGGCCATATCCTTCTCATATTCTCTTTTGGCTTGCCGAGTTATTATGCCTCCGCCACCAGAGGCATTATGTTTTTGGGTTGTCCGTCTGTCCGTCCGTGATCAATTTTTGTTCCCTTTCATTGAGATCAAACGTAACATTGGATTGACATCTAACGTGGGTGGAGACTTATCCATTGACACATTGACAGCAAATTCTACTTTCGATTTTTCTTTAACTTGTCTCTGTTTACTTCGATTCTGATATGAGTCCGACTCTAGTTATGTCATTTTGTATCTAACGAGCAGATGACCTGGTTACACTGGGCTGTTGTGAGGGAATTGGTTCCCAATTAAGTGTGGAATATTTATGGAGTTTGCTATGAATATTCCTTGATGGCGTAATAGTCACTAACTGTTAAGAATGCTAACGTTTCTTTGGGGAAGTACACTGCCTTCAGAAAGCATGGACAAAAGGACGGACAACCCAAAAACATATCCCCTTGACCTTTTCACATTTATGCCTGGTGTTGGCTAAATGGTTAGGATGGTGGGCTTGGAATCCTAGGGTCCTGAGTTAAAATCCTGCTCAGCTGTTGAATTAATACCAGGTGGGGTTAACTCGGCCTGTCATCCTTCCGAGGTCGGCAAAATGAGTGCCAGCATGCTGGTATACTGTGTCGGAGTGGCGACCCGTCCAGGATTGTGCCCAATAGCTAAGGAGACTACTTAAGCAGCACCAACGCTCTGCACAGAGTATGGTCCCAATCTCCTCTTCTCCTCCTTTTCACATTTTGTTGTTACAGCCTCAATTTAAAATGGAATGATTTTTTTTATTATTTCACTGATCTACACAAAATACCCCATAATGACAAAGAGAAAACATGTTTTTAGAAAACTTACCCAATTAATTAAAAATGAAAAGTTGAAATGTTTTGCATCAATAAGTGTTCAACCCCTTTGCTATAACCCTTCAAATTGAGCTCAGTTGCATCGAATTACCTTTGATCTACCTTGAGATGTCTCTACAACTTCATTGGAGTGAACCTGTGGCCAATTCAATTGATTGGACATGATTTAGAAAGAAACACACCTTTTATATATATGAGGTCCCACAGTTGACGGTGCATGTCAGAGCAGAAACTCCACCATGAAGTCCAAGGAACTATCCGTGGAACTCCAATGGAATTGTGAGGAGGGATAGATCTGGGGAGGGGTATAAAACAATTTCTAGAGTCTTGAAAATTCCCAAGAGCACAGTGAGCTCCAGCATTAAGAAATGGAAAGAATATGGAACAACCCAGATTTTTCCTCGAGCTGGCCGTCCAACCAAACGGAGCAACCGGGAAAGAAGGACCTTGATCAGGGAGGTGACCAAGAACCCAATGACCACTCTGACAGAACTAGAGTTCCCTGGCTGAGATGGGAGAATCTCCTGGAAGGACCACAGTCGATGCAGAACGTCACAAATCTAGGCTTTGTGTGAGAGTGGCCAGATGGAAGCCACTCCTGAGAAAAACTCACATGACAGCACGTCTGGAGTTTGTAAAAAGGTACATGATAGACTGAGAGCACGAGGCAAAATATTATGTGGTCTGATGAGATGAAAATTGAACACTTTGGCCTGAATGCAAAGCGCTACGTCTGATGGAAACTGAGCACAGCTGATCACCCATCTAACACCATCCCTACTGTGAAGTGTGGTGGTGGAAGCATCATGCTCTGGGATGCTTTTCAGTGGCAGGGACTTTTAAGGATAGAGAGAAAATGAATGGAGCCAAATACAGGCAAATCCTTGAGGAGAACCTGCTTCAGAGTGCAAATGACCTTCGACTGCATTAAATATTTACGTTCCAACAGGACAACGACCCCAAGCGTACAGCCAAAGCAACACTGGAATGGCTTCAGAACAAGAATGTGAAGTTGAGTGGCCCAGTCAAAGCCCAGACATGAATCCCATTGAGAATCTGTGGAAAGACTTGAAGATTAATGTTCACCGACTCTCCCCCATCCAGGTTGACAGAGCTTGAACAAATCTGCAAGGAAGAATGGGAGAAAATCCCCAAATCCAGATGTGTAAAGCTCATACAGACATTCCCAAGAAGACTCGAAGCTGAAGTCACTGCCAAAGGCACTTCGAAAAAGTATTGACTCAGGGGGTTGAATACTGATTGACGCAGGACATTTCAGCTTTTCATTTTTTAATTACTTTGTAAAAATTTCTATAAAAATATTTTCACTTTGTCATTATGGGGTATTTTGTGTGGATTGGTGACAAAAATTTCAATGTAATCCATTTTAAGTTCAGGCTGAAACACAACATGTGACAAAAGTAGAGTTGTGAATACTTGCTGAAGACACCGTAAATCAACAAAAAAGGTAATTATATGTTGGACCGAATTGACTGCTTAGTTTGTGGTGATGTTATATTTTACTTTGGCTATGTGTGCAAACCAGCGACTCTGAGCCTATACACCACCCATGTGCGCTCAGCCCAAAAATGCACATAATTCAAAATTGCGTGAATATTGAGATTTATAATCCTCCGCATACACTGTCCAGACCCAAGAACTCTTAAATGAGGTATTATCCAATATTATACGTGCTGTGGTTACGACATTTACCCAGTTCAGACACAATCGTGCAACTTGCATTCTATTGGAATATCGGTAAATATATTTTGCTTTTTCTTAATAACACTCCTTAAGGCCCTGTCACACCTTGACGATTTAGCCAGCATATGCCTGACGTATGAAAAATTTGGTTAAAACGTTGGCACACATCGAATACGTTATGGGTAAGTTTGTATACGTTAAAAGCACGCTGGCATACGTCGTAGTATGCTGGCAAACGTCTTTGTACGCTGCAATACGTCGTATTACGCCGAGGTGTTAGACAAATTTTCCATGCTTGAAATTTTTCGACGTATACCAGCGTATGACTCATACGTTCCGCATAACGCTGGCCAAAAGTTGTAGGCACGTTACGCGATCGTTGACACACGTCGACACACGTTACTTGTACATTATTCAGAAGTCGAAACATGTCAATGTAATGGTTAGTGTCAGTGTTCCAGACTCCCGGGTTTTTTTTTTTTGGTTTTTTTTTTTCTTCGGTATGACGGTGATGTTGACACTTCGATTTCTAGTGCGGTTATAATATAATTTAATTAATAGGCTGCCGCTCAATGATTTAAATCATAACCGCACTAGAAATCGAAGTGTCAACATCACCGTCATACCGAAGAAAAAAAAAAAACAGGGAGTCTGGAACACTGATGCTAACCATTACATTGGTTACCCGTTTCGACTTATGAATAATGTACAAGTAACGTGTGTCAACAATCACGTAGCGTGCCTACAACTTATGCCAGCGTATGTGGAACGTGTGTTATACGTCGAGTACGTCGAGAAATTTTCAACATGCTGAAAATTTCTCGACGTACTCGGCGTACTATGACGTATGCCAGCGTACTACGACGTATGCCAGTGTGCTATTAACGTACACAAAACTTACCCATAACGTATTCGACATGTGCCAGCTTGGTTCGGCAAATTTTTCATACGACAGCATACGCTGGCTAAAACGTCAAGGTGTTACAGTGGCTTCACACTTCGATGTCTAGTGCGGTTATGATTTGAATCGTCGATCCGCAGCCTATTAATAGCCTACGCCACGTGATCCTCGGCGGTACGCTGCCGCGCTATGCACAAGTTAGACTATCGTTGGGCATAGGTTCTGAACGCTGACAACACACTCGGCATTCGTTGGTATAAGTTATCTATATGTGATTGAAACGTTCTGTGTACGTTACTTATACGTTATGCATACGTCCAACACGTTATTATACGCCCAAAACTTTAAAAAAACCATCAATAGTTCAGCGTATGCCAGCGTTTTACAAACATTTTGAGACCTTGCCATATGCTGGCTAAAACGTCAAGGTGTGACAGGGCCTTTACCTCCCTGTTAAACCAGCCAGGTCTTTTCCTCCCTCTATATTTATAGCTCAGTGGACTATACTTGCTCTGCCAATTGAACATTTACTCCTTGAAGGTTTCTCATTTCTTTCATACAGATTGCCCTCCTGTTGGTTTGTTCTAAAATGTAGCACTGAACCCTCTTCTCAAACCCTCAAAGTTTTCTTAAAATGAAAGAGCCTTTCTCTACTATCACAAACTCTATCTCTTAAAAGAATCCTTGCACATACTACATTATGGTCACTTGCCTCAAAATGCTTTTAAACCTTCACCACCTCCTTGAAAAACATTACACTCCCCCTCATTGGCTTTTCCACAAACTGGGTTGAAAAGCAATCCCAGACTCGATCGAGGAAATCCTCACCTGCTTTTACCCTTTCCTTATTTATGGCCCCAATCTAGCCCTGGCACATTGAAATCCCTGATAACGAACACTTCCCTGACTACTGTTTGCTATTCTCCATTCTTCATGAACCCTTCTTTCCTGTTCTTTCTTCACACTTATTGTTCCAATTTGTAGATTTGCCTTCTGAAGACCATTCATTTGCACTCTTCCCTCCAGAGCTTGAAACAAGAAGAATGTCCTTTCATGTCATCCTTCATGCCAACCTGCAATCCTTTCTACCTCCATTAACACTACATCACTTGACTGTCTTACAAGATACTATTTCATCTTCTCCCCACTCTCCTTGTTTGTTGTTTGGCAATTACCTGTGCCACCGAAGGTGGATGGAGATTATATATTCACCCCTGTTTGTCTGTCAGCAAGATATCTCAAAACGTTATGGACGAATTCAGACAAAACTGGGTGGATGAGATGAGAAGGCGACAAGAACAAGCCGATTCGATTTTCGTTCAGGTCTGGATGCAGATCCGGCCTATCGGTGGATACAAAACGTAAACTGTTCAGCCTGGTGGTGGTGTGTACTCCACCAAGTTCCGTTCTATAGTGTCCTTGATTTCTTGTCTCCAACTGGGGCCCACTGTCACTACAGTCCTTTTACCCTTTATCAACTCTCTTCCATGAGCCTCAACCTTATGCACAGAAAAACAATTTGATTGAAAAATCTGAGTGCTTTCAAAGCCTCGTGATGTTTTCAATGTTATTTTTTATTACGATACGAACAAATACCACCCATCGCTTCACTGGCAGGAATCGTAAGAGGGGGGGAGGGGAATGGAGGGGGAGAGAGAAAGGGGGGGGGGATGAAGAGGTGTAGGAGAAAGAGAGAGAGGAGGGTGGGGAGCAAGGAGGAAGGGGGAGCGAGGAGGGAGGAAGTGAGGAGAGTTTGGCACGTGAAGGCAGCGTGAGGTGAGGTGAGGTGAGAGGAAGGGAAGGCAGACGTGTGGTGGAGCATTAATTATGATTCATACTGTCTCATCAAAATGATTTTGCCAAGAAAAATGGTAAAGATGGAAACAAGATAATGTCTGAAATCCATTTTCTACAGATCACACAATAAATATGGCCTGGAGAAGAACACCGCCCAGACGCATCTGGAGCCAAACTCCCATTAGTCCAAGAGCATTAGGGTTTAACCTGGACATTTTTGGTAACAAGCTGATTTTTTTCAGGAAAGGTCCAGGAATGTGTGTGAAATAACATACTAAAAGTCCTCATGAATCCTCCTTGAGCGTTTTCCGCAATCCAAAATGGCGTCCAAAATGGCCGCCATTTCATGTTTTTCTCATAACTTTGCAAGTAGGTTTACCTATAACACATTTTAAATGTCTACACATATGTTTTGAAGTATAAGGAACTCAATACAATATATCTATACCAATAAAACTACTTGAACTAGTCCCAAAATCCAAAATGGCGCCAAAGATGGTTGCAATTTCCTGTTTTTCTCATGACCCTGTGACTAAGTTACCTCAATATGCACTTTAAATCTCTAAATATATTATGTCTTGAGAAATAAGGAACTCATTCAGATACTTTGAAGTACAAAGGAAACAATAAAACCGCTGAAGTTCTTTCTGAAATTCAAATGGTCCTCAAAATGTCCGCCACTTATCAACACACTGCTGTTTTAGCCTGTTTCAAGAGGCAAAGACATTCAAAACAAGATCATGCTAGAGATTCAAACCTCAAAAGTTTCAGATGAATCTTTACCTTACGCATGCACACACCTAGTTGCATCAGTCATTGTCTTCATCGTCGGATGCTGTATCTTCAATGTTGATGTCCTCTGAAGTTGGGGTAATATCATCGTCGGCATCTATAAGAGTTGGTGCTGTATTGTTGCAATTGAGACCACTGCATTTACTGCACATTGAGGTACAAAAGAGCCCAAGTTTCTTGCAGCTACATGTCATGCTTCTGCAACCATCTGGTTTACACCCACATGCCACCATGTTCAGCAAAGTGTCGGGTGCAACAGCAATGTCTGTTTCTACCGGGGTAAGAGTCCCGTCCTGAAATCGCCAGCCCCATTCTGTTGGAGATAAGGAGTTACCCATCCATTCCTGGACGGTAAGATAGGCGCGATATGAATGTTGCTTTGCTGCAGCACTAGTTGGAGGTAGACTTTCTAGCTGAAAGGATGAACTCAGGGAACTGCGACCGATTGCCCGTTTGTATGCGATGTGACGGTAGTCATCAAGAGATTCAAAACTGCTGGCTCCATAAAGCTTAAGAATGAAGCCTTCCCCAGCTTTTTCCACCTCGTCATGGGTGCTTCCACTGTTTGTGAAGGTATCCAGCAAGTCGTAGTCCCGCTTCTTGTGCACCATGTTGAAAGCTTTACGCTTGTCCTGACGATAGATCGCAGAGACCGTGTCACATCCCATCACAGCATGAAGAAACATCAAGTGATTTCTTGTGTCCCCTATGGCATGCTGAATCTCATGAATGTTGAAGACCGTGACAGGATTACTGCGGCATAGCATGTACACATCTGTGGAAGAGGTTGCCCGAGCAACTAGCATTACCAGTAAGTCTGTGTCCGTACCAACGACAGCAACTGGCACATGTTCTGACTCTGCCAGTGCTAGTGCTGTGGAGACAATCAGGGTGTCGGCGTCTGCTTCTGCCTGGACTTTTGGAAGAACTCAAGAGGTCTTATTGGTACTTGCATGCTTCAGCATCTCTTAAGATGTATTCTAATGAGTTCCTCATACTTCAAAACATATATGTAGACATTTAAAGTGTGTTTTGGGGAAACCTGCTTGCAAAGTTATGAGAAAAACAGAAGAGGCGGCCATTTTGGACGCCATCTTGGATTGCGGAAAACGCTCAAGGAGGATTTATGAGGACTTTTAGTATGTTATTCTAGACATATTCCTGGACCTATCCTGAAAAAATCAGCTTGTTACCAAAAATGTCCAGGTTAGGGCCTATTTTGACCTAATGCTCTTGGACTACATCCAGATATATACACTGCCCGGACACGTCCATAGATGAATACCACACAGACACGTCTGGAGATAATACTGTCCAGACACGCCCGGAGACAAACACTGCCCAGATGTGTCTGAAGCCAAACTCCTATCCGGATATATACAACGCCCAGACGCATCCGGAGACAAACACCGCCAGGACACGTCCGGAGACAAACACCGCCAGGACGCATCCAGAGAAAAACACCACCAGGACGCGTCTGGAGACAAACACCGCCAGGACGCATCTGGAGACAAACACCACCAGGACACGTCTGGAGATAAATACCTCCCAGACACGCTGGAGACAAACACTGCCCATACATAACTACCGTCCAGACACGTATGGAGATAACCACTGTCTCGACATAACCACCATCCAGATAGGTCTGGAGATAATCGCCAGACACACACACACACACACACACACACACACACACACACACACACACACACACACACACACACACACACACACACACACACACACACACACACACACATACACATACACATACACATACACATACACACACCAGAGATATATATATATATATATATATATATATATATATATATATATATATATATATATATATATATATATATATATATATATATATATATATATATATATATATATATATTGTTGTGGTTACCAAATTCGCAAACCACCATTCAGGTCCCTTAGGTGAGATATCTCGGTAAGTACATGTGTAGTTAGGCCCAAACCCGTTGTCTAGTGGGAATACATGTCATTTATGCGTGCTGCGACTCTTCAGGATAGCCGTTTTTCTTTTACTATCTTTAATTTGGACCAACCGCCATTGTTACAACCACAACATCAACCACCCACCGCGGCGCCGCTTCACGTCACACCTCGCAACCGTCGCATCGCCACCGTTCTTGCGCCGCTTGTGGGTACCGGTGTTGGACTCGTGCAGGGCGCGCGCCGAACAGCGTGTACAAAACCACGGATTTTCCACTTCAAAAACGGATCAAAAACGACACACGCCCACTTTTGTGCCGTCCAATCGGTGAGCGAGGGGCGATTTGGCCCCGCCCCCAGGGCGTTGGAGGGCGATCGATATATGCAAATTTATGGATCAAAAAGCATTCACGCCCACTTTTTCTCGGGCCAATGGGGAGCGAGGTGAAAGGTCGAAGGGAGGGGGTCAAAGATGAGAGAGCGAAGCCACGGGGCTTATATAAGCGACCGCGTTCGTCAGTCAAGGGAACAGAGAGTTAAGACTTCGCAGTCGGTGGAGTTGGCAAGAAGGAGCTGGTCGTCGTCGTGTGCGTTGGAGTCGGAGCGGAGGGGACGGAGCTGTGGAGAGGCGGCGAGGGCAGACGAGGGGGTGCTCGCGTCGTGCAGGGAGCTGCACCCCAGGGAGGCCGACAGCCTGACCTGGCCGAGGTGGAGACGCTCGTCGCGGGACTCGAGGCAGAGTAGGAATCCTCTATACCCCGAGCATCAGCAACCCCCTCCTGTTTCCCCCCGCGCTGAGATAGTGCGACCAAGGGGGCCCCTTTCCCACCCCCTACCAGACACTGCCCGCGAGGCCCGCGGAGTTGAGGCACCATCGCCGCTCCGCGTCTCATCACCAGACGGGTAGGCCCGACCCGGTCTCGGCCTCAGGCCCGCCTCATCCTTGATGGTATTCTTTTCCTTGGTTTTGGGTATGTGTTGTCGGCGCCGTCTGTGAAGTAAAATTGTATAAGTGTTGCCGTGTGCTCGCGTAATCGGTATTAGATCTGCATTGTCGCATTTGCTTTTTGTGTAAATTGCATTGTGTTTTTCTTTTCTATGTGCTTTTGGTGGAATTGAATATGTGTGTGCTTTCCGTTCATCGTGAATAAATGTGCTTTGTGTTGAACTGTTTCCCGCTTCACTTCGTCATTTCTTTCATTGAATCCTCATCTTGCTTCACGTAAAGGGTTGGTAGTGGGCTGAATACGCCCGATAATTAATCGAACCGTCGAGGCCGACGATAACACCGCTCGGTTATCCCGATAGTACGGAACGGGTCGCTTAAGTGGCCCGTGTCCGAAGTCGACCTGCGGCGAGGTGCGATCGCCCGGTCTACCCTCCGCGTGGGTACTTAGGTAGGTCGAATTTGGCGAGCAACCCTATCCCACGCGGGGGCTGATTGGCTCGATCGCGGTGAGACCGAAAGGTCCACCCGTGACTGGTTCCCGGCGTTAGTCCGAGAGGGTCACGACTGGATTGTCCGTCCGGCGGGCGACGTGCCGCGATTCGAGTTACGTGGCCGTCAGCACGCCGGCGGGCGCGAATCCGCAACACTGGTGTCAGGTCGTGCGATACAAATCCATCGCCCTCCTCGCGGCACTGGTATCGGAGAACAGGAAAACGGGCTCTCCTGTCTCCAGCTAAATTCACGGGAATCGGTCCAGGGGTGAGAGAAGCGACCCCCGATTCCCTCCAAATTACGAGCGAGCTAAATTAACCCTTTAAGAGAAGCAAGATGGCGTCTCAAGGCGAGCGGGAGCCGGGGGTATTAGAAATGGATGTAGAATGTGTAGGCTCCATGGCCCAGGATGGAATGCCCGTGCAGGAACATGAACTCGCCCAACTGAACCCAGAGCCCGAAATGGGTGCGGCAGCGGCCGCGGTGTATGACACCTCCCCCCCCCTCTCCACCAAAAGCCTTCCCCAACCCCTGCCGAAACGGCTCACTCAAGCGCACCCGACATGGCCCAGCTATGCGCCATGCTGGCGGCAATGACAAACGAAATGAAAGGAATGAACGAAAAGATGGATGCGAATACACAACAAATGAACGAAAAGATGGATGCGAATACACAACAAATGAACGAAAAGATGGATACAAACACAAATGGAATGAAAAACGAAATGAACAAACAAATGAACGGAATGGAAGCAAACATGAAGGAAGAAATGAAAAAGCTCCGGGGTGAGACGCAGAACATGGGCCGATGCCTGCAGGCGGGCATGAAGGCCGTGACCAGGGAGATAGGAATGGCGACTCCACGTGTGGGAGCAAACGAGCTGGAAGGGGGTGCAGCGGCTGACAGGCCCGCGGTGGAGGCGGGTAAGGAAAAAGTAATTCGGGAGACAAGAGACGAGGTGAAAGTAATTGCGAGGGAGAGAAAAGAACAATTAATACGGAGAGCAAGGATGAGGTACGCGGAGATCGTGAAAGAGCAAGGAGTGAAAAACAGGGAAGGACGGGAGCGACTTAAAGAGAAAGCAAGGTTGACCTACATAAAGATAAGGGAAAGACGCCAGAAAGAAGCGGAGACGAAGAGACAGGAGGGGACAACAGAAACTTATAAATGTATAGAGACACGGGAGACAAAAAAAATAGAGACTGCATGATAATGACAAGGTAAGTGACGCACACACACACACGGAGGTAGTGGAGGATAATGGGGGTGAGCTCGCGGAGCGTGCAGAGACCCAGTGCGAGCACCTGGATGGCCTCCTCCAGGAACGAGGGGAGGGAGTATGCCCCCTTGAGGCGAGTCACGACCAGGTGAGTTCGGTCGTGCTTTGCGAGGTTGAGGGGACGGGTGCTGTGGACGGGTGCACGGAGAGCTTGGGGGGTGGAGAGGCCCCGGAGATCCTTGTGGGGACACAAATCCCCAGTGTGGTTGTCCCTGTGTGTGTGGTGCAAGGTGTGAGTGCGTCCCCGTGTGTGGAAGCGACCCCGTGTGTGAGTGGTGTGATGGCGATGGTGCCGGAGTACGTGCTTCCCAGCACGCCGTGTGTGGATGAGGCACGGAGTGTGGGTGAGGAACCGCGGGTGAGTGCCCCCGCGTGTGTGGATGAGGCACCGCGGTTGAGTGCCCCCGCGTGTATGAGTGAGGCACGGTGTGTGGATGAGGAACCGCGGGTGAGTGCCCCCGCGGGTGTGAGTGGAGTGGTTTGTATGAATGGAGCACCACGTGTGAGTGGTATGGGTTATGCAAGGGAGACCGTGTGTGTGAGAGAGCGGTATGTGAGGGAGATGTCGGTTGGCATGCGGGAGCACGCAGCCGCGTCTCCCGGTGTGAATGTGATGGAGTGGACTGTGTGCGTCGTAACACGCAGGTGTGCGTGGGTTGAATGGGGGCGACGACGGCGACATGTAAAAAAAGAAAGCCGAGTAGCGGCTGTAGCTGTTTCGGGGACCGTGCCGGGTTCACTCAGCAGTGAGCACGCGGTCCGTGCTGTGCAACGCACGAGACCACCACGTGCTCGCTTGCGAGAGTGAAGTCCCGGTCCGGAAACGCACGCGGTGGATTTTCCGATCCCGCGGACGGACAAAGTTTAGGCAGGTAAACGGATTTGGACCGGACGGGTTCTCCACGCGATCGTGTGTGTTAAGCTCCAACGGGCAAAGCACATGTGTTCGCGTGGGGAACCCCTCGAGACGTGGGGCTTGTGTTTTTTTTTATGCGCACGGTGACGTCATGGCTGCACGTGGGGTTGGAATCCGGCAGGAGGGGTATCCCTGCCGGATGGCACCGTCCAAGGAGGGACGAGGAACACGTGCAGCTGCATGACGTCACGGGCAGGTGCAAAGTGCGCGAGCTCTGAGTTGCCGCGCAGGTGCTGCGCATGAAAAAAAAAAAAAGCAAGCCTCACTTTCGGGTGCACAGGATTCCTGGGCAAGGGGTGGAAGACCCCCTTACCTGGGCACAGGATGGAAACTAGTTAGGGGGAAGGGTTAGCTTAGTTAGACCGACTTCATGGGGGCAGGGGTAAGTCCTCATGGAGTCCGTGGAATGGATTAGTTAGAGGGATTGTAGCCAGATTTAGGTTGGGAAAATGGAGAATGGGATTATTTGAGACAGTGACAGACTTGTGGATGTGTAGAGGGGACGTAGTTTAGCTACGTAGGTTAAAAGGAACGTGCTGTAGTTTAAGGGACGACGTGGGAGCACGAGTTAGTTAGGGGATGTAGTTAGAAGAATGGCAGAGTTCAGCGGTGAGTGTGTTGAAGAGTTGTTGGTGAGTGAAGTGGAAGCATGTGCTTGGTGAGTGAGTGAGGCCAGCGGGTCTGTGTGAGTGGAGCGAATGGGGAATGCATGGTGCGATGAGTGATTGGGGGGAGGAGTGACTCCCGCCCAAGGGACCCCGGGGTCAGAGTAAAGTGAGTTAGCTGGGTTAGTCAAATTGAAAAATGGAGGTCGTTTTGCTGTTGGTGGGAATGTAGGCTCGAAACCCATTTGGAGGGGTGCAGGAGCCCTGTTGACGGGCTTGGGAGCGTGGCTGCGAAAGGTGAGTATCGCTGAGTGGGTACCCCGGGCACCAGGCTAGTCGGCCGCGGTAGGCCATGGGCCCATGGGGGGCCGGGATAGAGTAGTGGGCACGGGTGCGCCTGCTTGGTGCGGGGGCCCGCGGCGCCATTAGCCGCGTGGGCAGTGTTGTGGGCACGGGTGACCCTCGGAAAGGGGCCCGGGAGGGCGGCCTGCCACGTGTGCGTTTCAGGGGAGGTGGCATGGGGCGAAGTCCCCGGTGTTAGGGAGCTGGTAGGCTCGGAGGCAGTGTAGTGCCCGGGGGTGCCATAGCTGGAGATTCGGCAGAGGGTCGTGCCTGCCAAAGGGAGCCACGTGTCCCAGCCAGGAGACCGTGTGAGGGCACGGAGAGAAAATTGGGGGGCGAGGCCCGAAATTGTGAGGACACCAACACAGGCGACGGGAATCTGGGTTGTTAGAACCAATAGTTTAAGCGAGAAGCGCTTGTTGGAAGCCCCGGGGTAGTTTAACAGTTAAATGGTTAGGGTAGATTAGGAGATGTACCCCTCCGCACCATCCATCCCCTCGCGGTCGTTGTGGGCCGCTGGACCCACTTTGGTTATAGATCGCTGAACTCTGGGGAGGCCATTCTGAGGCTTCGTTGGGCCTCGACACAGGACGTTAGCTCTCCCTTATTCCCCTCCGGGAAGGGAACGTAGGGGTTGGGAGTAGGCTAGGTGACAGGATAGGTTAGCCGAACAAAGACGATAAAGGGGGTTAGGGGACGATTTATAGTGGGGGAGTAAAAATAAAAACAACAAAAAAATAAGTTGGGGCTAAATTGGGGTTTGACAAATTAAGGGAGTGGGTATGTACAGTGACAGGCAAAGGCGATAGGTTGGGAGGGAGACAGGTAGGTAGGTCCGAGCCCGCCTTCCGAGTGGCCAGCACCACCGCACCCCCTCCACCAACCTCCACTGAACGGCAAAGGCTGGCCAGCTTCATCGGCTGGCTGTTTTTCTTCAAGGCCTGTGCCGGCCAACTTCATCGGCAGCTGTTGTTTTGCTGCGAGGCCTATGCCGGCTGGATCGTCTGCAGCTGCTGTGCTGCAAGGCCTGTGCCGGCCAGTCATCTGCTGGCTGTTTTTCTTCAAGGCCTGTGACGGCCAGTTCATCTGCCGGCTGTGTTTGCCTGCAGCAGCCTTCTTCTGCGGGCTGTGTTTGCCTGCTGCCTTTGCCATGCCATGCCCACTGCCCACGTTCACCAGCCCCGTTCAATTTTTGCTCTGCCCCCCCCCCCTGTTCATTTCCATGTGCGCCAGGATCCGCAAGGCAACAGTTTGCAAGCTGCAAGAACTGCCCTTTTGGCAGCTACAACACGGGCCTGCAGTGGCGGCCCGTGCACCATGTTGTGTTCATCCATCCATTCGTTGTGTTCATTGCGTGTGCCACTTGAGCTGGCACGGAGACTACGTTGTGCAGCCCATGCACCGTTGTGGTTCACTGCGTTCAGTTCAAAAGGGAAGGCCTTGGACTGCGTGTGAGCAGCCAGCCACGTTCCCTGTCACCTGCATTGTTTTGAGCCAGAGACTGCATGCGAGCAGCCTGGCTCCCTGCTAACTGTTTTCTTTTGCAGAGTTCAGTGATCCTGGGCCATGGTTTAGTGTAAAATTTGTAAGTTAAGGTTAAGATGTACTGTAAATATGAGTGCGCCCCCGGCATGTATGTCTTAGCGCCGGCAATTTTATTTAAGTCGTCCGTGTGAGTGAGTTTGTTTAGATAGTTACGCAGCCCTCAGGTTATTTATTTTGGGGACACGAATACCATGAATGTCGCACTCAGGGATCCGTAGGGTAAAATGTACTAGGGGAAAACTACACATGATGGCACACGAAATTTGACGACTCGGGACGAGTCTGTAAAAAGGGGAGGGGGTAGTGTTGTGGTTACCAAATTCGCAAACCACCATTCAGGTCCCTTAGGTGAGATATCTCGGTAAGTACATGTGTAGTTAGGCCCAAACCCGTTGTCTAGTGGGAATACATGTCATTTATGCGTGCTGCGACTCTTCAGGATAGCCGTTTTTCTTTTACTATCTTTAATTTGGACCAACCGCCATTGTTACAACCACAACATCAACCACCCACCGCGGCGCCGCTTCACATCACACTCGCAACCGTCGCATCGCCACCGTTCTTGCGCCGCTTGTGGGTACCGGTGTTGGACTCGTGCAGGGCGCGCGCCGAACAGCGTGTACAAACCACGGATTTTCCACTTCAAAAACGGATCAAAACGACACACGCCCACTTTTGTTCCGTCCAATCGGTGAGAGAGGGGCGATTTGGCCCCGCCCCCAGGGCGTTGGAGGGCGATCGATATATGCAAATTTATGGATCAAAAAGCATTCACGCCCACTTTTTCTCGGGCCAATGGGGAGCGAGGTGAAAGGTCGAAGGGAGGGGGTCAAAGATGAGAGAGCGAAGCCACGGGGCTTATATAAGCGACCGCGTTCGTCAGTCAAGGGAACAGAGAGTTAAGACTTCGCAGTCGGTGGAGTTGGCAAGAAGGAGCTGGTCGTCGTCGTGTGCGTTGGAGTCGGAGCGGAGGGGACGGAGCTGTGGAGAGGCGGCGAGGGCAGACGAGGGGGTGCTCGCGTCGTGCAGGGAGCTGCACCCCAGGGAGGCCGACAGCGCGACCTGGCCGAGGTGGAGACACTCGTCGCGGGACTCGAGGCAGAGTAGGAATCCTCTATACCCCGAGCATCAGCAACCCCCTCCTGTTTCCCCCCGCGCTGAGATAGTGCGACCAAGGGGGCCCCCTTCCCACCCCCTACCAGACACTGCCCGCGAGGCCCGCGGAGTTGAGGCACCATCGCCGCTCCGCGTCTCATCACCAGACAGGTAGGCCCGACCCGGTCTCGGCCTCAGGCCCGCCTCATCCTTGAGGGTATTCTTTTCCTTGGTTTTGGGTATGTGTTGTCGGCGCCGTCTGTGAAGTAAAATTGTATAAGTGTTGCCGTGTGCTCGCGTAATCGGTATTAGATCTGCATTGTCGCATTTGCTTTTTGTGTAAATTGCATTGTGTTTTTCTTTTCTATGTGCTTTTGGTGGAATTGAATATGTGTGTGCTTTCCGTTCATCGTGAATAAATGTGCTTTGTGTTGAACTGTTTCCCGCTTCGCTTCGTCATTTCTTTCATTGAATCCTCATCTTGCTTCACGTAAAGGGTTGGTAGTGGGCTGAATACGCCCGATAATTAATCGAACTGTCGAGGCCGACGATAACACCGCTCGGTTATCCCGATAGTACGGAACGGGTCGCTTAAGTGGCCCGTGTCCGAAGTCGACCTGCGGCGAGGTGCGATCGCCCGGTCTACCCTCCGCGTGGGTTCTTAGGTAGGTCGAATTTGGCGAGCAACCCTATCCCACGCGGGGGCTGATTGGCTCGATCGCGGTGAGACCGAAAGGTCCACCCGTGACTGGTTCCCGGCGTTAGTCCGAGAGGGTCACGACTGGATTGTCCGTCCGGTGGGCGACGTGCCGCGATTCGAGTTACGTGGCCGTCAGCACGCCGGCGGGCGCGAATCCGCAACAATATATATATATATATATATATATATATATATATATATATATATATATATATATATATATATATATATATATATATATATATATACAGTAGACTAGGCGTAAGTCGGCAGCGTGTAACTCGTCACTTCGCCTCAGTCGGCAGCGTCAAAAAGTCCTGAATTTATCTCATGTTAAGTCCCTATGAATAAAGGGTCATCCCTCTCTAAGTCGTCACTTCGTCTAAGTCGTCAGATGTTGTCCGTTCCCACTTAATGGAAACTCAAGTAAATTACCACTCCTAACTCGTCACATGGAACTGCTGCCTCGTGAGAATCCCGATTTCATGGAATCGTGATGCTCGCTCATTCGTTTACACCGCCAGTGATAGGCTATTTATAACTGCGTACACACGTTGATCGTACTGCATGCAGGACAATGGCGACGAAGCGTAAGCTTACAACTAAAACCTACCAAGAAAAATACGACATTATCCAGTTTTGTGAGGCAAATCCACTGATGAAGAAAACAGACAGAGATGAGAAGTTGGACATCAAACGGCAGACATTGAACGATATCTTGAAGAATAAGGGCACGATGTTTGGACAAGTGGAGAAGATCGCGAGGCCGGTGGGAAGTGTGAGTTGTGTGTCCTTTGAAGATGTCGATGACGCGCTCATCATCTGGTTTCGGCAAATGTCAGCTCAGCCAAATATTCGGTTGGACGGTGAAATGTTGCTGCTGAAGGCACGTAAATTCGTTGCGGACCTCGGGCATGATGATGCCGAGACCTTGCCGATGCACTGGATAGACAGATTCAAAGTGAGGTGGGAAATCGGCAAGGTCAAGAAGTGCGGCGAATCAGGCAGCGTGGATTCGGCAGTGGTGCACGACTGGAAAGATGGCAAATTGAAAGACATCTTGGAAAGGTATCAGCCTCGGGACGTGTCCAATGCCGATGAGACTGGGCTTTTCTGGCAGATGCTGCCAGAAAAGTCTCTGGGGTTCGTTGGTCAATCCCATCATGGTGATAAGCAGGCGAAGTTGTTGTCTTACAGTTGTTCATTATCTTTACTTTTGATAAACTGATTCATGAATTCCATCTTTGCTTGATCACATTCCAACTCACCAATAGAGGGAGATATATAAATATAAATATGTATATATATATATATATATATATATATATATATATATATATATATATATATATATATATATATATATATATATATATATAGAGAGAGACAGAGACAGAGACAGAGACAGAGACACAGAGAGAGAGAGAGAGAGAGAGAGAGAGAGAGAGAGAGAGAGAGAGAGAGAGAGAGAGAGAGAGAGAGAGAGAGAGAGAGAGAGAGAGAGAGAGAGAGAGAGAGAGAGAGAGAGAGAGAGAGAGAGAGAGAGAGAGAGAGAGAGAGATATATATATATATATATATATATATATATATATATATATATATATATATATATATATATATATATATGCTTTACAAACCACGCACACACACTTACACACACAATATTGGTGCTTAGCCAATATTGGCAATTTTTCAGGAATCGGCAGATTGGAGTCGGTGTGATTGCCAATTGCAGTCCGTACTGTATACAACTCTAAAACCTGGAGTAGCTTTCACCATTATTTTGGGGGAATTTCGCAAATCAAATTATAAAAACAGCGTTACATTTCTGTAAGCATTTCAAAGAGATGTGCACAACATTATTCTTTATAAACAGCTGGCAATCGTCATGTGACGGGTGTAAAAATTTGGCTCGGTCATTTCGAAAGCACATGAACATGATAAACGGCTCGGAAAATGGGTGTTACCAAACGTGTTTTGCTTTGAAACTCACAAAGAGAAACCTTAAAACCTTTGTAAAGAATACCCGGTTCATCGTGTACCTCTACTTTGTGCCAACTGTACATCCCGATCGGGACAGAAATTCCACCGCTATTGACTGTAGGGTGCTCAGCAAGTGGCTTAAGCACTCAAGCAAGCATTGTAATTAAATGGTTGATAAGGAACGGCTGGCTTGGAAAGCAATAGCAAGCTGAGTTGTCATGGCAAAAGAAACTAAACATCACCGATTTCTTTACATTTTCAGATTTCAGTCCAGATTTTGAGTTTTTTAATCCACATGATCCGATCCTCCAAACTCAAATCATATTTCGATTATGTACTTGAATTAGTACGTGAGAGTAGATCGTGGAAAAACGCATCATATAATGCATGAAATCGCTCCAGGCTCCCAATTTGAAAACTATAGCACTTACAAAAGTGATGTAAACAACAATTCGTAGGTATGCAGACACGTCTGGAGATAATACTGCCCAGACACGCCCGGAGACAAACACTGCCCAGACGCGTCTGAAGCCAAACTCCCATCCGGATATATACAAACTCCGCCAGGACGCGTCCGGAGACAACGCCCAGAGACAAACACTGCCCAGACGCGTCTGGAGATAAATACCTCCCAGACACGTCCGGGGACAAACACTACAGTCATACAGTCCTACAGACAGTCCTAGACAAACACTACAGTCCTCCTCGTACATTCATTGATGTCACCGAGGAAAGTGCGAAAAAAAGACATTTTGAGCGCTTTATCGTTGACAAACTGTTGCGTCCTGTTCCAACTCAAGGCATTGTTGAGCAGGCCGAACAAGATGGCAAATTAAGACCCCCTCGAGAGTGAGGTGGTCGAGGATGCGCCTGATAAAGCATATAATTAAATAAGGCCGTTAATTATCTTCAGAAGGGGTGTTTTAATTAACCCAAACACCCAATTTTCACTCCTGCACATATTTGGAGTTCCCTTAATATGCATGAAAAGTGTCAGCCTGCTTGGTTTTATGGTTTTGGAGTCATGGAGGAGAGACACTGACACACACACACACACACACACACACACACACACACACACACACACACACACACACACACACACACACACACACACACACACACACACACACACACACACACACACACACACACACACACACACACACACTGATATTTATTATTATAGATGATTCTTTCCATAATTCCTCTCCTTTTTCTTTCATGCAATTTTTAACTTTTAATTCTCAAACCCATCTTGCACATTCCCACCATGATGGTCCATCGATGCTCCACTATTATGGATTCATCACCAAGAGCAATATACAAATTTTGCACCATTTCACCATTTGTACTTCCATGCCTTCAAACCAAAATTTAAATTGTGTACATTTATCTAACGTTTGTGATTTAATGCTGGGTCCTTGATATTCTTGTTTTGATTTATTGTTCGAAGCATGGAATGGAATATACAGCATTTTTGTCCAATACTTGCAATGGAATATAATACGATCCCTCCATCCATCGAATCCCAGGGGGTGACTCCCTTGCACCATAATCTACCCTTTCCTCCTTACTGGTCTCCCATTCCCTTTGTTAAAGAGGTCATCCTGAATGACTATGGCTGATGTCCTTCTCCTGTAATTTGTGATTTCAAGAAATAAAATTTAATGCATCAACTGGAAAAGTTATGTTTGGTGCTGGACGTATAATTGTTCACATGTGCTGAAAACATGCATGTAATCCTTCATATGTTGTAAAACATGTATGTGCATGTTATCCTTCACAAATGTGGAAAACATGTATGTACACGTCATCCTTCGCATGTGGTGATGTAAATTGAAACCGGCTCATCTATCATCACCTTACTCAACTAAGTCACACTGTTTGAAATGTTACTCAACTTCTCTGATCGATTGGTGCATCTAATGGGGGTCCAGCGTCCTGTGATTTTAAGAAGAATGATGAGCTATCAATGGAAACAAAATGGCTCCCATAACCAACGTGAGCAGAATATTTTTGGACGCGTCATGTCGTTACTCCACGTACAAAGGGAGGAACTTTACTGCATCCTCCCCTACCCCCCTCATCGTTACCTGCATCCCTTGTTATCCGTCTCTGTTTATCTTGTCCCCTCAGCCCTTCTCATTCCACTTTCCCTTTAGTTCCATCACGTTTGATCCGTTCTGTGCTCTTGCTCCTCCATGAGCCTTGACCATGTGTACAAAAACCAAGTGAAAGGAGCACTACGTTTAGCTAGTATCAGTGTGAACAGAATAACAGTTCGGTAAACAGATAAATTGGAGGGATATTTAAGCCCTACACACTTTCGTATACGCCGAGTATTCAAGGCAAATATTGCATCAATCTAACAGATTTGGAATTGAAATGACTTAATAAGAGCGATGCCAGAAAAGCATGTAATACGAGCCTCGGAGACAATTTATCGAGGCATAGTGACCGAGTAGACGAGTGCTCCCGTGTAATAAGCTGGGCCGCATTGGTATGCCGGTGGTGCAGGTCCGGTCGAGCCACACAGATCACTAATCGTAGAGCCGGCGCACACGCTCCGCACTATTAAATGCCTTGGAGTGGCTGCAAAAGCCAAACCAAGCATCCCGGAGCCCCAACACCACCCGTCGGGAATTGAACCGCACCTGCTCGCCCCTTTGGCCGCCATTTTAATTTTTTTTTTTTTGCCTGATTTAAAGTGCTCAGCGGCTAATTGTCACTAATGACTGGGCTATCAAGACCGTTTGTGCGATCAGACGATTGCTGAGCGCGAACGAGCGCAGTCTCGTGCGTCCGACTTGATATCACGGTCCATCATTTTGGATGTCGATGAAGCTTTGGTAAACGATAGGTGCTCACCTTGTTTTCTGAAAATGGGCAGCCATGGCCTCGGTGTACTTACTTTGTCGTGGAAAGCATATACAACGACCTCGAGAGATGAAAAGAGAATTTGTGATCGAGTGACGAGTTGTTGAAGAATTGGTTAAATTAATGATAGCGTCGTACCGACAGACATCCCACATTGGGCAACTGGTGGAGCTGAACATCACCGTGTGAGTGTGAGTTGTGGAGATGATGGGAAATGGGGGCGTGAAGATGTACAGCTAGGGACAAGGCTGCTTATTTTTGTGATGTATGGCCCGGTCAGGGTACGGCCTAACTCAAGGAGAGTGTGGCAAGAGCCAAACTTGATGGCAGCAAGATGTTTCCATTGGAAGGCAAAGTAGCACTTAAGCCCAGCGGTCGATGGAGCAAAACACGTAACGGGCGGATTGGGTGACTATTTGAAGGAAGAGAGTTTGTGCAGGTATGAAGCAAAGATCAAAGGAGATGTTAAATACGCACGCACGCACCAGACCAGATAGAGATTCTGCTTCGGATAGCCGTGGAACACCAGTCTATATTTCATTGTTTCTTGTGATGTCATAATGTATGTATTATTTACACAAAAATGGCAGAATCTTTTTTCAGTGCCCCTGATCCTCATCCAATCCATTCCAATCTGTCTCTCTGATCCTGACCCTTTCACCTCTTTTCTCCCCCTCCTTCACCCCCCCCTTTAACTCTCTTTTATACTCTACTTTCCTTTATTTTGTAAGTTCTCCTCATGTCAATCTCCTTCCCACCATTCCTCTTATATGTAACATGGAAATAGCTCCTAAAACAGATGTATCTCTGCGGTGATGTTACAAATGAGACATTACGCGTGGCTCGTTCACGGTCCATCGCATTGAACTACACCTTGAAACATTCTGCACATGTATCTGATGGTTGTTTTTAACCCTTAAAAAAATTCCTTTAATTTTGTCCATCGCCCATCCAACCCCTCCCTTTCCACCAACCATTCATCTGCGTCGTTTGTAGCCTAGTCTAGTTAGCCGTCGTAACTCCGGTCAGTATTTATGGCAACATCGATGCCACGTCTACATCCATAACCAAACCGTTTGACTTTACCTTTTGATCCGGATTAACATCCAGGCTGTTATTGATTAAGCAGTGAGTGAAGCAATTTGAAACAAGCTGGTGGAAATCGATTCCTAAAGCCAACTATTTGTGGTCTGAAGTAGAGGGGGAGCTGACAGCATTACATACAGTAGGACATCATGGATGTTGTCCATCATGAAATTGATGATGACTACTTTCTGTATCATGATGACGCTGTTGGAACTGTGGTGTTAGTTCACGTAGCATGCTTCGACCGCTGGTGTTCGAGCTAGTTCTATTCAAATGTATCCTTCCTGGTTGTGGATGCTGATTTTGTCCCATGAGAAATGGTATTTTCCAGTTATACATTGGGATAAGACATCTCTGGTAATGTCCATGTCTCTAAGCCGCAGTCCTCCCTTTTCCTTTAACCGATGGAGAACTTACCACAGAGGTCTTGTTCGGGGAGTCGACCATTGCCCATCGTCGTAACATGTTCGGATCATCAAAACTGACTCCTGTTTGTTGAAGCTGAATCAGAATCGATTCTACTCGTGCCATCCCAGTGTGTTTGAGGCCCTCCACGTTGGTTTATCCTCCTCCCCAAAGCGTTGAGTGACCGAGTGCACCGCGTCTGAGTTACTCTGAGCATTTAATGTGTCTGCGGTAAAGAGTCCAAGTTTCTGACCAATACAGGAGGTCTGATAGGAGGATTAGGTCATGGTGCACTTGGCACTTTGTTGACATTAATATACAATGAAGAGCTGGTCGAGTTCGAGAAGGCTAGTGTTGATGTCCACCTGTGAACAGGTAGAACGATGGATGGAATCAACAGGACGCTGATGGAGGTACGCGAACTGCTGTGGGAAGCAAGGGGAAACTGTTTTGGGTGTTAACCCTTCTTCAGAGCAAAAGTGGTTAACTCCCGAAATGTCAGCTTCTCCTTGCTGATCCCCACCTCGATCAACATCCTGTTCATTTAATTCATTGTTATGAGACATTAAACAGAAGATGAAATGCTTGCGGTGAAAGAGCTGCTCGGGAAGCTTTTGTTGGCACCAGTCTGCATGCTGGTGTTGAGAACTATGTTCCTGAGCTCAATGTGAAAGCAAACGCACAACAAATGGTGTCTTTTAGCAAGTTTAGCATGAGGATTTGAATGTGTGGTGGCAGACGAGAAGTGTTCAGGGGAGCATGTAGTGATATCGGCCATCTTTGGCACAGCTTGAGCTGCTGTCAGAAATTTTGGTTGAGGCTGCGGGAGGTTGATGACATTACCCACCAGATATGTCATGCATCCGTACCCTTTAAGAGGAGTCGCTCTTTATTAATTCGGGTCGAAGAATTACCTCCGCCACCGGAGGTGGATTGAGGTTATGTTTTAACACCTGTCTGTTTGTCTGTCTGTCTGTGAATAGGACGTCTCAAAACGTTGTTGGTGGATTCGGACGAAATTTGGTGGATGGGTTGGGTGTGTGACAAGGAAGAATTGATTCGATTTTGGTGAAGATGCAAATCCGGATCCACATCTGGATACGAGAGTTTTTAAAACTTTTAAAAGTGATTCTTCACCATTGACAGATGGAGCCAAAAACGAAAGATCGATGTACATATCGATGTATGTATATGGATGTATAATTTGTATATGTATGTACACGTATAAATGTATGTACATGTATAAATGTATGTATGTATATGTATATGTACGTGTATGTATATGTATGTGTATATATCGATATATATATATATATATATATATATATATATATATATATATATATATATATATATATATATATATATATATATATATATATGTGTTGTCACGGATCTGGAAACCATGTGCATTTAACATACAGGTCCCAAAAGTTAGTTATGCCATTAAGTACATGTGAGATAGAACCCCTCCTTTTGTCTAGTGGGAGAATCAAAGGTGTGCATTGCGACGGTATAGGTAGGTTATATATTCAAACCACATATCCTCCAATGCCACATTCAGTGGACCATCCAGCCTGCTACTGAGTGAGTACTTCGCTTGCTCAACCCAAAACCCTGCCCAGGAAGGGCATGCCGTGGACCCCTGTCCAATCAAGGCGGACGGTGACGTGTGCTTCACCGAAACCCCGCCCAGGAAGGGCATGCCGTGGAACCCTGTCCAATCAAGGCGGACAGTGGCGTGTGCTTCATGGAGCTCCGCCCCGTACGAAGGCTCTTTTGTTCCCTTTCGTGGGTATTAAAGAGAGGGGCGCATCTGAAGAACGAGGAGAAGTACGAGAGCTGTGTGGATCCAACGGGAGTGAGAGGAGACTTCGTCACCCGTTCCACATCACCGCCACCGCCAGGAATACAAGTCGGTTGCGCGCCGTCTCCCTGGCGTTCCACGGGGAGAAGTGTGTCCCGTCCGCGACCCTGATCTCTGCCCGGGAACTCCGTCTGCTCCACGCAGGTTGCTCAACGAGCACGAGCCCCTGAGCCGGACCACCATTGACAGGTGCCGCACCGCGGAGCACCCCTTACCGCCAGCGTGCAGGTACCCACCAAACTGGGACCCCCAGCTCGTCTCTCCTTCTCCGGCTGCGGGGGTCTTCAATAAAGCATCTGTGTGTGTGTCTGAGTGTGTTGGGCCCCTCTTTAAGTAGAACTGTATGTGTTTTTATTTCATCATTGTAAATATTTATTGTATATTCGCGATAAGTCTTTCCTGTGTCTTTCTGTTTACTGTTAATAAATCATCATAGGAATGTTCCCAGTCCGTTTCCGTCCCTTCTTGCATTGGTCCAGCATGGCTCGGATCTGAGTTTAGGTGGGGTTTTATCCCAGGTAATCGGTTCATTGTAGCCGGGACGTCCTGGGCAGGCCCGCTCGACTGCATCCGAGCTGGAAAGGTAGGTGGCAGAGTGGTAGTCAGTCGGTGTAATTTTACCGCTGCTGGTGGAGTGAATCCGGTTCGGCCAGGCGTTCCGAGGGCGTGGATCCCCGGTAGCCAAGACCGGGTGGTTATTTAGGCACATTGGATCTAGACAAAATAACCCAACACCACGCGGTCGAGATATTGGCGTTCCACGGTCGATTAAGTGACCCACTGGCTCACGGAGTTATCCGAGCGACGGCCTACAATTCCGGGAGGTTGGTGGGAGACGACGTAACCTCCCCCACCTCGTGGTCGTTCTCGCCACCGACCCCCGGCCCACAACAGTATTAATTGATGATGACCAGATAATCTCTGTCAGTTTGACAGCCACTGGGGCCGAAGCCTCTGTGTTGGAGGTGATCTTTTGGTGTGGACTGTGTCCAATGGTGATCGGTGGAGTGCTCGTCACACTCCACATATTTTGAGATGTGTGTATATATATATATATATATATATATATATATATATATATATATATATATATATATATATATATATATATATATGCCTGGTGTTGGCTCAGTGGTTAGGGTGGTTAGGGTGGTGGCTTGGGATCATAGGGTCTTGAGTTCAAGCCCTGTCGGCCGCTGAATTAATACACCAGCGGGTTGACTCAGCCTGTCATCCTTCCGAGGTCTGCAAAATGAGTACCATTTCCAGTCTGTGTACTGGTAGAGGGGCACTGCATCAACGACAGTCTCGCTTCAAGAATTGATAGCTACCCCGGCAGCTGAGCTGCCATACGACCACCAGATCTATATATGTGTGTATACATATGTATATATATATATATATATATATATATATATATATATATATATATATATATATATATATATATATATATATATATATATATATATTGTTGTGGTTACCAGATTCGCAAACCACCATTCAGGTCCCTTAGGTGAGGTATCTCGGTAAGTGCATGTGTAGTTAGGCCCAAACCCGTTGTCTAGTGGGAATACATGTCATTTATGCGAGCTGCGACTCTTCAGGATAGCCGTTTTTCTTTTACTATCTTTAATTTGGACCAACCGCCATGATTACCACCACAACCACAACATCAACCACCAACCACAACGCCGCTTCACCACAACCGCCACGACCTTCACGTCACACCTCGCAACCGTAGCATCGCCACCGTTGCCCCGCTGTGGGTACCGGTGGTGGACTCGTGCAGGGCGCGCGTCGAACAGCGTGTACAAAATCACGGATTTTGTGCTTCAAAAACGGATCAAAAACGACACACGCCCACTTTTTGCCGTCCAATCGGTGAGCGAGGGGCGGTGGCCCCGCTTCCAGGACGATCGATATATGCAAATTTGTGGATCAAAAGCCTTCACGCCCACTTTTTCTCGGGCCAATGGGGAGCGAGGTGAAAGGTCAAGGGAGGGGGTCAAAGGCGAAGCTTCGGGGGGATAAAGGACCGTGTTCGTCAGTCAGAGCGGTGGAAGTCTGGAGCCCGAGAAGCCTGCAGTAGCTGGAGAAGCTGAAGAGAGTCGAACGAGGAGAGCCCAAAGAAGAGTCCAGGGTGGAGAGTCCAGAGGCGGAGAGCGGCAGCGGCGAAGGCAGACGAGGGGTGCTCGCGACGGTGCCGGGAGCTGCGCCCGAGGAAGGCCGGCAGCGCGACCTGGCCGAGGTGGAGACGCACACCAGGGATAATAAAGATCCTCTATACCCCGAGCATCAGCAACCCCTCCTGTTTCCCCCCCGCCCTGCGACAGTGCGACCAAGGGGCCCCTTTCCCACCCCTGCCAGACACTGTCCGCGAGGCCCGCGGAGTGAGGCGCCATCGCCGCTCCGCGTCTCATCACCAGACGGGTAGGCGCGACCCGGTCTCGGCCTCAGGCCCGCCTCATTCTTGGGGGTATTCTTTTCCTTGGTTTTGGGTATGTGTTGTCGGCGCCGTCTGTGAAGTAGAATTGTATAAGTGTTGCCGTGTGCTCGGTAGTCGGTATTAGCTCTGCATTGTTTTCGCTTTTATATTTGCTTTTGTGTAAATGGAATTGTGTTTTTTCTGTGTGCATTTGGTGGAATTGTATATGTGTGCTTCCCGTGTGCCGCGAATAAATGTGCTTTATTATTGAACTGTTCTCCCGCTTCGCTTCGTCTTTTTCTCCCATTGAATCCCCATCTTGCTTCACGTAAAGGGTTGGTAGTGGGCTGAATACGCCCGATAATTAATCGAACCGTCGAGGTCGACGATAACACCGCTCGGTTATTCTGATAGTACGGAACGGGTCGCTTAAGTGGCCCGTGTCCGAAGTCGACCTGCGGCGAG
This sequence comes from Eptatretus burgeri, assembly GCF_056783735.1. Taxonomy (NCBI): domain Eukaryota; kingdom Metazoa; phylum Chordata; class Myxini; order Myxiniformes; family Myxinidae; genus Eptatretus; species Eptatretus burgeri. The sequence goes on along the minus strand of NC_140978.1, from coordinate 44,466,722 downwards.
GTGCGATCGCCCGGTCTACCCTCCGCGTGGGTACTTAGGTAGGTCGGGTCCCGGCGAGCAACCCTATTCCCACGCGGGGGCTGATTGGCTCGATCGCGGTGAGATCGAAGGTCCACCCGTGACTGGTTCCCGGCGTTAGTCCGAGAGGGTCACGACTGGATTGTCCGTCCGGTGGGCGACGTGCCGCGATTCGAGTTACGTGGCCGTCAGCACGCGCCGGCGGGCGCGAAAACTGCAACAACACTGGTGTCAGGTCGTGCGATACAAATTCATCGCCCTCCTCGCGGCACTGGTATCGGAGAACAGGAAAACAGGCTCTCCTGTCTCCGGCTAAATTCACGGGAATCGGTCCAGGGGTGAGAGAAGCGACCCCCGATTCCCTCCAAATTACGAGCGAGCGAAATTAACCCTTTAAGAGAAGCAAGATGGCGTCTCAAGGCGAGCGGGAGCCGGGGGTATTAGAAATGGATGTAGAATGTGTAGGATCCATGGTCCAGGATGGAATCCCCGAGCAGGAAATGTTGATTGTGCAGGGACACGGACTCGCCCAACTGAACCCAGAACCTGAAATGGGTGCGGCAGCGGCCGCAGTGTATGACACCTCCCCCCCCCCTCCACCAAAACCCTTCCCCAACCCTTGCCGAAACGGCTCAGCTGAGTGCATCCAACATGGCCCAGCTATGCGCCATGCTGGCGGCAATGAACGAAAAGATGAATGCGAAAATGATCGAAAAAATGGATGCAAACACAAATGAAATGAAAAACGAAATGAAAGGCATGAACGAAAAGATGGATACAAATACAAATGAAGTGAAAACGACGATGGATGCGAATACACAGCAAATGAGGGAAGAGATGAAAAAGCTGCGGGGTGAGACGCAGAACATGGGCCGAAGCCTGCAGGCGGGCATGAAGGCCGTGACAAAGGAAATAATAGTTGAGACAAGGGAGGTAAAGGGTGAAGAGTTGGCAGAGACACGGGAGATAGAAAAAATAGAGGAAAGACTACACGAGGAAGACGGGGTAAGTGACGCACACACACACAGAGGTAGTGGAGGATAATGGGGGTGAGCTGGCGGACTGGGTAGAGACCCAGTGCGAGCACCTGGATGGCCTCCTCCAGGAACGAGGGGAGGGAGTATGCCCCCTTGAGGTGAGTCACGACCAGGTGAGTTCGGTCGTGCTTTGCGAGGTTGAGGGGACGAGTGCTGTGGACGGGTGCACGGAGAGCTTGGGGGGTGTAGAGGCCCCGGAGACCCTTGTGGGGACACAAATCCCCAGTGTGGTTGTCCCTGTGTGTGTGGTGCAAGGTGTGAGTGCGTCCCCGTGTGTGGAAGCGACCCCGTGTGTGAGTGGTGTGGTGGCGATGGTGCCGGAGTACGTGCTTCCCAGCACGCCGTGTGTGAGTGAGGCACCGCGGGTTAGTGCCCCCGCGTGTGTGGGTGAGGCACCGTGTGTGGAAGAGACCGCGTGTGTGAGTGTCGCCGTGTGTATGAGTGAGGTACCGCGGGTGAGTGCCCCCGCGTGTGTGGATGAGGCACGGAGTGCGAGTGAGGCACCGCGGGTGAGTGCCCCCGCACGCGTGAGTGAACGGCCGTGTGCAAGGTCGCTGTGTGCAAGGGAGACCGTGTGTGTGTGAGAGAGCGGTATGTGAGGGAGATGTCGGTTGGCATGCGGGAGCACGCAGCCGCGTCTCCCCGTGTGAATGTGATGGAGTGGACTGTGTGCGTCGTAACACGCAGGTGTGCGTGGGTGGAATGGAGACTGAGACGGCGACAGAGGAGAGAAAGCCGAGTAGCGGCTGTAGTTGTTTCGGGGACCGTGCCGGGTTCACCCAGCAGTGAGCACGCGGTTCGTGCTGTGCAACGCACGAGACCACCACGTGCTCGCTTGCGAGAGTGAAGTCCCGGTCCGGAAACGCACGCGGTGGATTTGCCGATCCCGCGGACGGACAAAGTTTAGGCAGGATAACGGATTTGGACCGGACGGGTTCTCCACGCGATCGTGTGTGTTCAGCTCCAACGGGCAAAGCACATGTGTTCGCGTGGGGAACCCCTCGAGACGTGGGGCTTGTGTTTTTTTTATGCGCACGGTGACGTCATGGCTGCACGTGTGGTTGGAATCCGGCAGGAGGGGTATCCCGGCCGATGGTACCGTCCAAGAGGGACGAGGTACACGTGCAGCTGCATGACGTCACGGGCAGGTGTAAAGTGCGCGAGCTCTGAGTTGCCGCGCAGGTGCTGCGCATGGAAAAAAAAAAAAAACAGTAAGCTTCACTTTCGGGTGCAAAGGATTCCTGGGCAAGGGGTGAAAGACCCCCTTAGCCTGGGCACAGGATGGAAACTAGTTAGGGGGAAGGGTTAGCTTAGTTAGACCGACTTCATGGGGCAGGGGTAAGTCCTCATGGAGTCCGTGGAATGGATTAGTTAGAGGGATTGTAGCGAGATTTAGGTTGGGAAATTGATTAATGGGATTATTTGGAGACAGTGACTGACAGTGAGTGTGTTGAGGGGACGTCGTTTAGCTTCGTAGTGTTAAAAGGAACGTGCTGTAGTTTAAGGGACGACGTGGGAGCACGAGTTAGTTAGGGGATGTAGTTAGAAGGATGGCAGAGTTCAGTGGTGTGTGTGTTGAAGAGTTGGTGAGTTGTGAGGTGAGTACTTGTTGAGTGGGTGAGGCCAGCGAGTCTGTGTGTATGGAGTGAATGGGGAATGCATGGTGCGATGAGTGATTGGGGGGAGGAGTGACTCCCGCCCAAGGGACCCCGGGGTCAGTGTAAAGTGAGTTAGCTGGGTTAGTCAAATTGAAAAATGGAGGTCGTTTTGTTGTTGGTGGGAAAGTAGGCTCGAGACCCATTTGGAGGGGTGCAGGAGCCCTGTTGACGGGCTTGGGAGCGTGGCTGCGAAAGGTGAGTATCGCTGATTGGGTACCCCGGGCACCAGGCTAGTCGGCCGCGGTAGGCCATGGGCCCATGGGGGGCCGGGATAGAGTAGTGGGCACGGGTGCGCCTGCTTGGTGCGGGGGCCCGGGGCGCCATTAGCCGCGTGGGCAGTGTTGTGGGCACGGGTGACCCTCGGAAAGGGGCCCGGGAGGCCGGCCTGCCACGTGTGCGTTTCAGGGGAGGTGCCATGGGGGGCACTCCCGGTGTTAGGGAGCTGGTGGAGGCTCGGAGGCAGTGTAGTGCCCGGGGTGCCATAGCGGAGATTCGGCAGAGGGTCGTGCCTGCCTAAGGGAGCCACGTGTCCCAGCCAGGAGACCGTGTGAGGGCACGGAGAGAAAATTGGGGGGCGAGGCCCGAAATTGTGAGGACACCAACACAGGCGACGGGAATCTGGGTTGTTAGAACCAATAGTTTAAGCGAGAGGCGCTTGTTGAAAGCCCCGGGGTAGTTTAACAGTTAAATGGTTAGGGTAGATTAGGAGATGTACCCCTCCGCACCATCCATCCCCTCGCTCTCGTTGTGGGCCGCTGGACCCACTTTGGTTATAGATCGCCGAACTCTGGGGAGGCCATTCTGAGGCTTCGTTGGTCCTCGACACAGGACGTTAGCTCTCCCTTGTTCCCCTACGGGAAGGGAACGTAGGGGTTGGGAGTAGGCTAGGTGACAGGATAGGTTAGCCGAACAAGGACGATAAAGGGGGTTAGGGGACGATTTATAGTGGGGAAGTAAAAATAAAAACAACAAAAAAATAAGTTGGGGCTAAATTGGGGTTTGACAAATTAAGGGAGTGGGTATGTACAGTGACAGGCAAAGGCGATAGGTGGGAGGGAGACAGGTAGGTAGGTCCGAGCCCGCCTTCCAAGTGGCCAGCACCACCGCACTCCCTCCACCAACTTCCACTGACGGCAAAAGCTGGCCAGCTTCATCTGCTGGCTGTGTTACTGCAAGGCCTGTGCCGGCCAGTTCATCTGCTGGCTGTTTTTCTTCGAGGCCTGTGCCGGCCTGGTTCTGCGGGCTGAGTTTGCCTGCAGCGCCCTTCTTCTGCGGGCTGTGTTTGCCTGCTGCCTTTGCCAGGCCATGCCCACTGCCCCTGTTCACCAGCCCCCGTTCAATTTTTGCTTTGCCCCCCCTGTTCATTTCCATGTGCGCCAGGATCAAGGCAACAGTTTGCAAGCTGCAAGAACTGCCCTGTTGGCAGCTACAACACGGGCCTGCAGTGGCGGCCCGTGCACCGTGTTTGTGTTCATGCATCCATTCGTTGTGCTCATTGCGTGTGCCACTTGAGCTGGCACGGAGACTGCGTTTGTGCAGCCCATGCACCGTTGTGGTTCACTGCGTTCAGTTCAAAAGGGAAGGCCTTGGACTGCGTGTGAGCAGCCAGCCACGTTCCCTGTCACCTGCATTGTTTGAGCCAGAGACTGCATGTGGGCAGCCTGGCTCCCTGCTAACTGCTTTCTTTTGCAGAGTTCAATGATCCTGGGCCATGGTTTAGTGTAAAATTTGTAAGTTAAGGTTAAGATGTACTGTAAATATGAGTGCGCCCCGGCATGTCTGTCTAGCGCCGGCAATTTTATTTAAGTCGTCCGTGTGAGTGAGTTTGTTTAGGTAGTTACGCAGCCCTCAGGTTATTTATTTTGGGGACACGAATACCATGAATGTCGCACTCAGGGATCCGTAGGTAAAATGTACTAGGGGAAAACTACACATGATGGCACACGAAAATTTGACGACTCGGGACGAGTCTGTAAAAAGGGAAGGGGGTAGTGTTGTGGTTACCAGATTCGCAAACCACCATTCAGGTCCCTTAGGTGAGGTATCTCGGTAAGTGCATGTGTAGTTAGGCCCAAACCCATTGTCTAGTGGGAATACATGTCATTTATGCGAGCTGCGACTCTTCAGGATAGCCGTTTTTCTTTTACTATCTTTAATTTGGACCAACCGCCATGATTACCACCACAACCACAACATCAACCACCAACCACAACGCCGCTTCACCACAACCGCCACGACCTTCACGTCACACCTCACAACCGTAGCATCGCCACCGTTCTTGCCCCGCTGTGGGTACCGGTGTTGGACTCGTGCAGGGCGCGCGTCGAACAGCGTGTACAAAATCACGGATTTTGTGCTTCAAAAACGGATCAAAAACGACACACGCCCACTTTTTGCCGTCCAATCGGTGAGCGAGGGGCGATTTGGCCCCGCCTCCAGGACGATCGATATATGCAAATTTGTGGATCAAAAGCCTTCACGCCCACTTTTCTCGGGCCAATGGGGAGCGAGGTGAAAGGTCAAAGGGAGTGGGTCAAGGCGAAGCTTCGGGGATAAAAGGACCGTGTTCGTCAGTCAGAGCGGTGTGGAAGTCTGGAGCCCGAAGCCTGCAGTAGCTGGAGAAGCTGAAGAGAGTCGAACGAGGAGAGCCCAAAGAAGAGTCCAGGGTGGAGAGTCCAGAGGCGGAGAGGCGGCAGCGGCGAAGGTAGACGAGGGGGTGCTCGCGACGGTGCCGGGAGCTGCACGCCCGAGGAAGGCCGGCAGCGCGACCTGGCCGAGGTGGAGACGCACACCAGGGATAATAAAGATCCTCTATACCCCGAGCATCAGCAACCCCCTCCTGTTTCCCCCGCGCTGAGATAGTGCGACCAAGGGGGCCCCTTTCCCACCCCCTGCCAGACACTGTCCGCGAGGCCCGCGGAGTGAGGCGCCATCGCCGCTCCGCGTCTCATCACCAGACGGGTAGGCGCGACCCGGTCTCGGCCTCAGGCCCGCCTCATTCTTGGGGGTATTCTTTTCCTTGGTTTTGGGTATGTGTTGTCGGCGCCGTCTGTGAAGTAGAATTGTATAAATGTTGCCGTGTGCTCGGTAGTCGGTATTAGCTCTGCATTGTTTTCGCTTTTATATTTGCTTTTTGTGTAAATGGAATTGTGTTTTTTCTGTGTGCATTTGGTGGAATTGTATATGTGTGCTTCCCGTGTGCCGCGAATAAATGTGCTTTATTATTGAACTGTTCTCCCGCTTCGCTTCGTCTTTTTCTCCCATTGAATCCCCATCTTGCTTCACGTAAAGGGTTGGTAGTGGGCTGAATACGCCCGATAATTAATCGAACCGTCGAGGTCGACGATAACACCGCTCGGTTATTCTGATAGTACGGAACGGGTCGCTTAAGTGGCCCGTGTCCGGTCGAGCCTGCGGCGAGGTGCGATCGCCCGGTCTACCCTCCGCGTGGGTACTTAGGTAGGTCGAGGGCGAGCAACCCTATCCCACGCGGGGGCTGATTGGCTCGATCGCGGTGAGACCGAAAGGTCCACCTGCGTGACTGGTTCCCGGCGTTAGTCCGAGAGGGTCACGACTGGATTGTCCGTCCGGTGGGCGACGTGCCGCGATTCGAGTTACGTGGCCGTCAGCACGCCGGCGGGCGCGAAAACCGCAACAATATATATATATATATATATATATATATATATATATATATATATATATATATATATATATATATATATATATATATATATAATGTCAAAACGTTCTAAACGAGTTGGTTAGGTGACAAGAACAAGCCGATTAAATTTTGGTTCAGGTCTGGATTCAGATCCGCCCACATCAGTGGGAAACAAACCATAAACTGTTCAACCTGGCAGGGATATGTGCTTTACCGAGTGCCGTTCTCGTTTCTCATGAACTATGTCGTCAAAGTTTGAATAAAAAAAATTAAAGCCAACAAAAATGTTTATGTTAGAATCCACTCGGGAGAAGAAACATCTTCTCAACAAATCCAGGTTTTGTCATTTTGGTAGTTTTCCAGCAATCTGCCTTCTACAATTGTGTGTGTGTGTGTGTGTGTGTGTGTGTGTGTGTGTGTGTGTGTGTGTGTGTGTGTGTGTGTGTGTGTGTGTGTGTGTGTGTGTGTGTGTGTGTGTGTGTGTGTGTTGTTTTTTTGTGGATGTCAACTGAAGCATTCTGATGCGGAATGCGAAAAACCAAAATGATTGTCATGATCTCCTAAGTTGATTCAGGTGATTCACAACAAAGAACCCACAATAATTCCCATGTTTTAAACGCACGCCATGTTAAGGAGTACAGAACAAGCCAATTGCTTGCCAAGCCAGTCATGAAATATAATTTGAGTTTGGAGGATCGGATCACGTGGACTAAATAACTCGAAATCTGGAGTGAAATCTGAAAATGTTTTGGAATCGGCGATGTTTGGTAGTTTTTTTTTTGTGGGTCTGTATCATTACCAATCAGCTTGATATCGCTTGCCAAGCCAGCCGTTCCTTGTCAACCATTTAATTGGAGTGTTTAAGCTGCTTGCTGAGCAGCCTATATTCCATGGCGGTACAGTTCATGTCCCGATTGGGATGAACAGTTGGTAGTTGCTACAAGGTAGAGGTACATGTATAAGTACAGTTGGATCCTTAAAGGGATTATCCGTATGTGTGTGTGCATGCCTGTATGCTTCGTTGTGGGTGCTGTGGTGGTAATGCTTCATTCGGTATCTCATGATGATTGTGGGTGGTGGAGGGTTGAACTTTTAACCTCAGCAGCGTACGAGCGATCACGTTATCCTTTCTTCTCGTGACTGTTTCTAAAGCAATTGGTTATTTTGAATGGCTCTGTGCAGGCTTTATAAAGGTTAAATGGTTTCTCTTTGTGAGTTTGAAATAAAATATATATTTAATAACACCCGATTTTCGAGCCGTTTGCCGCATTAACGTGTTTTATACCATACAGAGCCAATCTTTGTTTTTCCACCTATCACATGATGATTGGCAGCGGTTTATAAAGATTAATGTTGATGCACATCTCCTTGAAACGTCTAAAATGCAACATTGTTGAACTCATTTGTTTATTGAAATTCCCCCAAAACAAGGGTGAATGCTACTCAAGGTTTTTGGGTTGCTGATATCGGCTAAGCATGAATGTGTGTGTGTGTTTTGTTCATAAAGTATAACATTTTCTCTGCTAACTCCCCCCTCCTCTCGTATATCTCTCTCTTTCTCCCTGTCTCTCTCATCTCGAGATGGTGTTTGTCTCCGAACGTGTCTGGGCGGTATTTATGTCTGGACGTGTCCAGGCAGTGTTTATGTCTGGACGGGAGTTTGTCTCCAGACGGTTTGGCTCTGGACGTGTCCAGGTGGTGCTTGTCTCTGGAGTGTGTTTATCTCTGGACATGTCCAGGCGGTGTTTGTCTCTTGGTGGTATTTATAGTATGAGTGGTAGAAAATGGATTTCTGACATTATTTTTTTTCCCATCTTCACTGTGCCAGTGGGAAGGGGTTAATGAGGGTAGAAAATATCATTGTTTTGGTTTATGGACGATCTGAGATAGTGGTGAACCGCTGTCTTGAAGACATGGAGGGAAGAATTGGATTGAAGAGGATGTGGAAGTTTTTTTTTTTGTGTACCTTGTCGAGGCTCGTATGAGAGCTAACACACAACGCACAGCAAAGGGGGCATGAGACAAGAGGGGTGGGACAAAACAGTGGGGAACAGAGACATTAGATCTGTGGAAAGGAGTGGGATGAGGCAGGAACATGGGGAATACAAGATGGACATTACAGGGACTTTCAGGATGGAAAGCAGGGAATTTGAAGGAGGTGAGTTTGGTGTGGCCAGAGGCCGTAGCCAGAGGCCGTAGCCAGAGGTAATCAAGGTAATCAAGTTAATGCGATAGGTGCAAAAAAAAATAGGAACGAATAAGTGGAGGTGTGCAGTGATCCTGGGATTTAGTTATTTCACTAGAAGGGGGTTGATGGTGGACTATGTGTGCCCTACAGAAACCTGGGGGGGGGGGAGGGGGGAAGTGTGGAGGTACAAAGCACGGAAAGAGCAGAGGGTGCAAGACTGGAAAGGAGGTGGTGGAAGACAGAGAGACCACCAACCTGGTTACGGTGGCAAAGTGATAGGCCCATAGACTCAGCTTAATCACAGGAGATTCCAATGATCTTGACGGCTTCGGTTTCCATGGAGTTAAGCTGAGTGAGGTGTGAGGCAGGGGAGCCAGCCCAAAGGGGAGACCAACACTCCATCAAGCTGTGGATGAAACTCTTTTGGGTGGATAAGAGTTCAGGAAGGACACGGGAGTTTGAATGACTGAACTTCCTCAAGAGGATTGTAAAGAAAGTACAGAGGAGAGTTTGCCAGACTGTCCTTTTCGAGAGGGATAGTGAGAGAGTGAGGTTTATCAGGATTGAAAAACATATTCCAAGTGTTTGATCAGCTTGTGATTTTTCAAGGTCTGAAGAGAAGGAAGAGGCTGCTGCCTGCAGAGATTCAGAGATATAATTGATGAAGATTAGGAATAGGACTGGGCCAAGAACACTGCCTTGGGGGCACGCCAGCCTTAACAGGGAGAGGAGATGAAAGGATTCCGTTGAAAGCCACCACATGTTGGCCATGATAGTGGAGGACCATTGGGGCTCTGTATAATTAGGTCATGTGTCCCCTGTAATAAAGAACCCAGCTGAAATAAGATCGTTGGTGTATTCACCAATTCAAAATTGTATTATAATCCGAAACAAGTTGCTGCACTTACACCACCAACTTGCTGACATTGAGGATAATTGCTCCAAACACTTCCATTACAAATTAATGTATGATATGGTTTCAGCAACTGGCTAAAGCTGCAAACATTATCCAAGTTTAAAAATCGGAGATAAATCCTGAAATTATCTGCTGGATTCAACGCACCCCTCCTCATATATATATATATATATATATATATATATATATATATATATATATATATATATATATATATATATATATATATATATATATATATATATATATATATATATATATATCACCGCCCAAGTAAACGAGCTGTTCACATGACTAATTTATGAAGATTCATTCAGTCCATTCATCCATTCAAGCATTCATGTGTGCTGAACCTCGTTGCTGGTTCACATCATTTCTGGGTGTGCGGTGATGCAGTTGATTCAGTGTGCCCTTGAGGATTATAGCAGGGATTTGGAATTTAACAAAGGTATTGTGTACTGGCCACAGTCACTCAGTGTTGCGAAGGACACTGTCGGATCTTTAATGTCTACCAGTGAATGCTGACACACGGGACACCTTGATGGTGTACCTCGATCCCATCTCGGACAGATGGTGTACTTATTGATAGAACTCCTAGCCTGTGAAAAGAGTGGAAAGAGATGTAGAAAGTTGGGAGGACATTGAGAATGAGAGATTTATATATATATATTGGGGGAAGGGAGTGAAAAGGAAAGAGGATCTCGGTATCTTCGATTGGCAAGCCTCCTCCGGCGCCCGCAATACAATGATGGCCATGTTTTATTTGGGCCGCCAAATGACCTTGACCTGCTTCATTTACGGATGGAGTGTGAATGAAGAAAATGTGTCTCCATCTACAATCTACCCATACAACTCAACATCATGAAAATTGGAGGAAAATTATTCAAGTTATGATCAAAAACGTGTTTTTAGTTGAGATTACAATCCGAAAAAAGTAGGTCAAGGACACTCGTTAAATATCAGGTGCACAACTTCAGTGTTGGTACACTGTCGTGATGCAAGGACATCTTGGAAGGCCAAGTGATCCTTGAAATCCTGCGTTGGCAAAACTGAGCGATGACAAAAAGTGTGGTTTTTTTTCTTTCTTTTCCAAATTGCCATTTAACGTTGACCTTTAACCCGGAAGGGTATGTTGTAAATGAAGCGTAAATGTGTGTTGCTCTCGGCTATCTGAAGAGGGAAACTTCATTCTGATCGGACAACCCTGAGTCGATTTATGTTAAAATGTCTATAATTAGGTCACAATCTTTAAAATTAGGTCAAGGTCAAAAAAAATTATGCCATCCAGCATACTTTTTATTCCCATTATTGAAGCAAAAATTCATTCCGAAAGCCCCAGCCGGCTCCGAGATGCAGCTCGAAGGTCGGCAGGAAAAGCGAGAAAAACCGAAACACGAGCAATCCGGGGAGGGTTTAAACTGGAGTTAAGTTCTCCTCGAGGAGTAAGTCTGCGGTACCAATAAAAAAACTGGGGGCACTAACTGTAGAAACGAGAACAGCACTTGGTGGAACTGAAAGGTCGGATCTGCAACCCGGTTTTCTCAATCAATTCTTCCTTGTCACCTACCCAACCCAGCCACCAAGTTACGAAACAACTCGTCCATAACTTGATGAAATATAATGCTATATATAGTTTTTGCCCCGATGGTGAATAAAAAATTCCAGTGTCCGGATCGTCACCAAAATCGAATCCCTTCGTCGTTATCACACACCCAACCAATCCTCCAAATTTTGTCCGAATCCGTCCACAACGTTTTGAAATACCCTCACACACAGACGAACAATCAAACGGGGTAACCCCCGTCCACCTTCGCTGGCAGAGCTAACCAATCCTACAACCTGATTCATCCTCCCCATGTCCTACAGAGGAAGCTTCTTGATAAAGCTGCTTTAATTGCCGATCATATTTTGGTCCTTCACATCTGTTTAAGACCAAGTTTGAGAGATTATCAATCTCTGGAAGTTCCATGCAGATTCATTCAACTGTTCCTGGGCCATGAGGGTTCACCAGTAAGTCGATGGGTTAACAAAGATGTATAAAGTATAATTTCGAGGATGCTTCTGTTGAATAGTTAAGGTTTTAATCAAAGGAAAAAACAATCAATTGAAATTGCAGAATGTTTTAACTCCATCAATTGAGTTTGAAAGTCAAGTCGTGGACTCGTCACCCCACGTGATGGTATTGTGGTCACACAAACGTATTCATACAATCAAGGGTTTCCACAAAGTTGAACAATCATTGGCCGTTTCAGGAGACCGACGTTGCTGGATGTGTGTTCAACCTCACTGTGACCTTTTGAAGGTTGTGACTGCATTAGGAACTATTTACACAGGAGGAGCGTGACAGGGGCATTGTCATCATGGGTGGACACTGCACAGTAATAGCAATCGGATACAATGCTATCATCCAATTGAATAGTCACCGCAAGGCCTCTGGAGGCCGAAACACGAGCGATGGATCGATATGACATGTTGAACTGGAACAGCTCTCGGGAGAGCGCGTACCTCCGCCAGGCCGAACACTTTGTGTTTTGTGTCCCACTCATAGGCCGGTCCACCAAGTTTCGTCCGGACCCATCCTAGCTTTATGACGTATCCTGCACAGACAGACGGACGGACAGACAGGCAGACAGGAGTGAAAGCATAACCTGAGTCCACCTTTGGTGGTGGAGGTAACAAGAAAAAACTTTATTCAATATTGATGATTATGTGTGTCGCACATCCCACAAAAAATAATCATAATGAAGAGTTCAACTGGCTCTCCGATGTGCAGGATTTTCATGAAAAATTTATCACGTGACACGTACTATTTCTTGAACAAAGGAGGAAGGAGCTTCCAAAGCACCGCGATGGCGTTGGACATGTCGGATGGTTTTCATTGTCCTACTCGTGTCACGGCAGGAGTTTTCAATTTGATCGGACGATGAAGATCTTAAACGTTCACAGGCACATTGAACTCTGTGGTTTCGCTCCTCGGTGAGCCTGGGTTTGTTTGTACAAGGTAACAAAGGAAAAGGTGAAGAAGTTACAGGAGAAGATGAAGAAGAGTGCTGTCATGAATTTGGGGGTGCAGCATTGTGGAGCCTACATCACGTTAATAAATAATACGAGTTCCCTTCTTCTGGGCGTTCTCACCAGTACCGATCACCAAGTCTGGTTAACGCTTGTCTTTCTACACTGTGTACAAAAAATTAATTAAATTGCTGATTTATGCCTTGGTGTAAATCTTGTCTTTGTACACTTGTCCAGGTGTTTTGTCCATCTTTTTCCTCCCTCTCCCACCCCGATATATATGTATATATATATATATATATATATATATATATATATATATATATATATATATATATATATATATATAATATATATATATAAATATATATATATATATATATAAATATATATATATATATATATATATATATATATATATATATATATATATATATATATATATGTATATTACAGTAAATGATGTAAACATGTTTGAGGTTAAACAACGAGATAATACCCGGTACAAATAGCTGAGGTCATTTCTTGGCTCTCAGGATGGACACTCATTGGAGACTTTGATGGAGGAGATTTTTTTTGGATTGGTTTCTTCTCAGTGAGTGTTTAATGAAGGATAAAATGCACATATCAGCAGAACATCTTAAATCTGTGGGTGTGAAAGATCCAAATTCAATTGCTTTCCATCCAGCCTGGAGAGGAAGATGATGAGGACACATCACACTGCTGATTTAAGCAAGCTTCTCAGAATGGATGTAACTAGCATTGTGTGTTCGGGCTGACAGTGAATTCTGAGGAAGATTCACCCATTGACTGTCATTCCAACTTTTTGGGTCAAAAGGGGACATTTTGTTGGCATAGGGCTGGCAGTTGGAAATTGTTGTTGGCTGTTGCAGCACAAGGTTGCATACTCACAAGCACTCAGTGCTTGATTGTGCTTTGAGAGACAGCATACATGGGGAGCAATGCTGAGACGATGAGTCAGGTCAGATCAGGTATGGGAGCATCCGCTGGAGCAGCGTGTCGCTGCGTCCACTTTCCGCAGGTACTCCAGGGGCCTCCGTCTGGCCATCCCCCAGGCAGATGACTGGCCCATCTCCATCTCCTTGAGATGCCGATCTACCTGCTGCAACCACGAGGCACGTGGTCGGCCCATTGGCCTCCTCTACTCATGAGGCTCCCTCACTGAGAGAGTCTGATGAGCAGGATTAACGTCAGGAAAATTAGTCACATGTCCACACAGCCGCAGCTGACGCTCACGGATGATACAGGTAACAAATCTCATTTGAGTCTCAGCAACCGCTTTTTGGACACAAAGTCCATCCAGCGATAGCCAAGGATTCTCAGAAGAGACCTGTTACCAAAGGAATTAAGTCTTTGTCCATCTCAGATACCTGTTCAGAGTCCAAGTCTCACATCCATAGAGCAAGACTGGAAGCACCAATGACCTGAAGACTATTTCTTTGGTCGTCCTTCACAGGAACCGACAGCACCACACCCCATGATCCAGTGAATCCATGACTTCCCAGGCCCGACCCAGATGTCTCTTGACCTCTGACTCACAGGAAGCAGAGACATGAATATCACTGCCAAGGTAAATGAATCTCTCTGTGACCTCAACATCCTCACCACAAACAGGTAAAGACAAGATGGCAGCATCCAAGATGTCATTGAAAGCCTGGATCCAGGAAACCCGTAATCCCAACGGCTCCAACGACTCAACACCTCAAGGGCCCCCAAAAGGATATCTGGAGTCTCCACAAAGATGACGGCATCACCTGAGAAATCAAGGTGAGAGATTTTGACATTCCCAAACGATGCACCCCAGCTTGATCTCTCTGCTATCCGCCCCAGAATCAAGTCCATACAAGTGCTGAAAAGTGTGGGGGCCAGTACACACCCCTGACAAACTCTTGTAACAACTGGAAATAAATTAGAGATGGCATCACCACATCTCACAGCACTCTTAGTACCAGAGTCGAGTTCATACATCAGATTGATCAGTTTTGGTGGCACCCTTCGAAGACCAATAATCCTCCAGAAGGCATTCCTTTTCACTTAATCAAACGCTTTACAGAGATCAACATCAGCTGCAAGAAGCCCCTGCCGAAACTCTCGTCTGCATTCGGAGAGGACCCGAAGGGCAAGGATACAGTCAATCGTTGACCTCTTTGGTGTAAAGCCTGACTGCTCTGGGAGCAGGTGCTCAAGCAGATGGTGGTGGACCCTATCAAGAATTATCCGAGCAAAGACCTTGCCCGGCACTGATCAATTACAAACTCGAGCGTGGCATGGAATGCATCCTTCACGGTGAGATCACTCGCCACAGTCAGAGCATATCCAGAGACCAGGGAAATGACACCTAAGGAGTGACGAATCCTTCATCTCAGCATATGCTCGTGAACTGGTGTTACCTCAATTATCATTGGAGTCAGCTTGTTGGACACAGCTACAGCAATTCCTTGGGCATGGTAATCATCAGAGCGACCAGACCAATAGTAGGTGTAACCACCCATCATGAAGTCGCTACTATCTGGTCTCCGAACCCCAGAGAGTGCTGCAATACCGATGTTCAAACGCTTGAGCTCAGATGATAACAGAGACAGGTGATCATCCATTCTTAAGGATAGGACATTCCAGGCACCCTCCTGAAGGGACCTCCTCAGGTTAACCCAAGGAGACCGCTGTCTGGTGGGCGACACCTCAGAACCACCCGACACACACTCCTACAATCTGACCCGGGAAGGTTACCCCTTGCTTTTCCTCCAATCATCAAAGAGTGGGGGTCCCGAAGGTTTTGCCCCAATTTTGTCATCTGGTGAGCTGCCTTGCACAGGAGATACTCCAACGGAGTGGGTTTTCAATTTTCTTTGCATTCTTCTTGTGTTTTGCAGAGTGAAAGGTATTACGGTGGCCGTAGTGCAAGTCCTGCCATTGACCTCCTAAAAAAAGTAACGCATCTGCAGAAGGACATCCGCATACGCAGTTGAGCACTAGATATGGATGGCCGTTGGCTAAGAAGGAGCTCTTCCGCCCTTTGACAGGTTTTGTTTTTAATCCTGCTGGGTGTCCATATCATACACCATCCTCACCAGGAAAGCTGGTGGGGGAGATGTTTTAGTCGCCGACAACTCGACCATGAAACAGGTTAGTACAGGTTTACATTGTACCTGTAGCAAGTCACAGATCTAATCTGGCCTGACCTGACAATGTGGGTGGCCCATCGGACATTACGGGGGCTGCGTGCAGAGATCCACATGGTCATAACGAGGGCTGCACTGAGATCTCCAATGACATTACAAGGGCTGTGCAGAGATCTCCACAGACATTACAAAGGCTGCATGGAGATCTCCACAGCATCATGAAGGCTGCACAGAGATCTCCATGGACATTACAAAGGCTGCATGGAGATCTACACTGAAATTGCAAAGGCTGCACAGAGATCTCCGTGGACATTACGAGGGCTGTGCAGAGATCTCCATGAGATAACGAGGACTGCATGGAGATCTCCACGGCCATTGCGTTGGCTGCACGGAGCTCTCCAGGGCCATACCGAGCGCTACATGGAGATCTCCACGGCCACAACGACTCTGCTTGGGGATCTTCTTGGCCCTGTGAAGCAATGTTGATCACGATATTCTTCAGTCTCTTTTTGGACTCACGGCTCTGAGTTTACATTCACATTTCAACCCACAACTACTATGAGTTGAGTCTGAGTCTGAGTCTCTCTCTCTCTCTCTCTCTCTCTCTCTCTCTCTCTCTCTCTCTCTCTCTCTCTCTCTCTCTCTCTCTCTCTCTCTCTCTCTCTCTCTGTCTCTCTCTCTCTCATATATATATATATATATATATATATATATATATATATATACTGAAAATTGTAGTCACTCTTTGTCCACTGTTTGTATTTTTTTTCTTCTTTATGTTGAGAACATTGTCATCTTTTGAGATATATGTATGTCATGTCCTCCAGTGAGTGGAGATGCATTTTTGTTTCTCTTTCTATCATTCTTTCCAACAATTACAATCGCACACCTTTCCTTCATTTTTGAGCCAATCCTCGCCACATTTTGAATGGAGGTGCCATGGTCCGAAGCAAACCCCTTTTTGTTTTATTTTATTTTCGATTTGGAACCCATTCTGATATTAAGGAGTCAACGATGAAACACTAAAAGTCACATTTTATCCTGCCATTCCCTTGTATTTGAGTCGATAGAGGTGAAAGTTAAACTGCAAAGGCACTTTCTAACAGCCCCCCAAAGGAATGCATACTGGTTTGATGAATTCAGAAGAAAAATAGTTTTTGTGATTTGAATGGGTCAAAAGGGCAAAAACAATAGTTTTCTTGCCTTGCCATGTCTGTATTTTATACTAATCCAAACAAGGATTGCCATTATGACACCTTGCCACATCCTACACAGTATAGGGGGGGACCAGGGATGGTTGGACCATTCTTTACAAAATGTACCACCAGAGAGAAAACTTTTGATTTAACTTTAGCTGTAAAGTGTCTTGCGTAAAGGGCCTCCAAGGAGATACATATCAGCAGTGGACAATAACTATAAAATATGTTATTAGTGCTCGTGAGACAAAAAATAAGATCGATTTTGTTTTTTTGAAAGTTCCAACCTACCCTGTATACCAGGCTGGTTGGAACACCACAAGTTAGAAAATGCTCTCTAATCATGTAAAATTCAATCATGCACGTGTATATTTTTTTAATTGTAGGCCTTTTTTATTGTTTCACTCTTAGAAACAGTAGAAGGCAATCTAAATTCCTCAAAATTATCAAGTAATATTGAATATCCAGCATATAATTTCAAGTCCAGGCTACATCTGAACAATATGTCTGTGTTTATCCGTTCAATGCACGAGTCGTCCCGCCGTCTTTAACTGGACGTCTGTTACATGTTTTGTGACATTGACACTTATTTATTTGCCCAAACTCCAAACATACCATTTCTTCGATCATAAAATATAGCCCTACCTTTGCCCCATCAAAGTGTTCAGTACAATTTCTAATTTTTTTCCAAACATTCATCTATCTATCTCTCTATCTATCTATCTGCACCAATAAATTTCAATGTGTGTGTGTGTGTGTGTGTGTGTGTGTGTGTGTGTGTGTGTGTGTGTGTGTGTGTGTCAGTGTGTGTGTCTCTTCCATAACTCCAAAACCATAAAACCGAGCAGCCTGAAACTTTGCATGCATACGAAGAAAACTCCAAGGAAGCGCAAGACTGAAAATTGGGTGATTGGGGTAATTAAAACACCCCTTTTGAAGAAAATTAATGGCCTTATTTAATTATATCCAATATATCAGGCGATCCTCGGCCACGTCGCTCTCTGGTGTCGAAAGGCGTTTCCCGGGTAACCTCGCTGGGGTCTGAAGCCGCCATGTTTTTTGGCCTGCTCAACCATGTCTTTACTTGGGATAGGCCGCAACGATTTGTTAATGATAACGTTTTTTTTTCTTCACTTTTCTCACTCATATTATCGACTGACTGTTCATCGTAGCTACGAATCGATGCATACATCGCTTTTGTCAGTACTCTAGTTTTCAAACTGGGAGCTTGGAGAGATTTCATGCATTATATATGATACAATTTTCCACGATGTACTCTCACGGATTAATTAAAGTATATCATCGAAATGTTATTTCGGTTTTGAGGATCGCATATAGTCTGGACGAAATGTGTCAAAATCTGTTGGGAAATCTGATAATTTAAGGAAATAACAAGTCTTATACATTTGCCGATATACCTATTTACTTTAAGCAAGCAACACGATTGTACCTCCTTCTCCATAGATACACAAGAAAATGTGAAATTTCCAAAGCTTTAAACTTATCTTTTTCTACTGTTTGGAGAATTATATTGAGTGAAGAATTTTTTTTTAAGAACGTGCCAAAATTAACCAGCTTCATTAATCTATATGCATTCACTGCAAGACCTCGCATCCTGTGCCCCAGAGGGACTGCCTATCCAGAGCATCTGCCACATCTGTCTATACTTTCAGAGGTTTCCCAAGATGCGCTGCAGGGAATCAAAGCAAACCTTTTGAAAAACGGGTGTTTTAAAACAAAGTTATAATGTTTGCGTGGACCCCGAACCGATGTACCATGTGACGCTTGCACAGACGAGCAGGCAAGACGGCGGATTATCTGCAATGTTTATTTCACGGGCGATTGAACTTTGTGATGTCTCCAGGGTTGTTCTGCATGAAGCTGCAACTCTTTTATGGATAAAGTCATGATTTGAACAAATTTCATTTTATTTCATTAACTGCTGCTTGGGCGGTGAAGACCGGCTTTAAAGTTAAAGGGATCCTATATGATATGCAGTGACAGCCTGGCCAACCGTGCCTTATCAACCATTTTATTGGAGTGCTTGCATGAGTGCTTAAGCCACTTGCTGAACTCTTTACAGTTGATAGCGGTACCACGCTACATACATCTGAGCGAATCGTTCACTCACTGCGGACGCTTTTGCCCGCCACGTCATTCAGAGTGAGTGGTTCGTGCTCGGTCACATTGAGTTGCCCTGAGCAAGTATGCATATATATACAGTATATATATATATATATATACTGTATATATATATATATATATATATATATATATATGTATATTTTTATAAATATTTAGATTTAAATATCGATATATATATATATATATATATATATATATATATATATATATATATATATATATATATATATATATATATATATATATATATATATATATATATATATATATATATATATATATATATATATATATATGTATATACACTACCAGTGTAAAGTTTTAGAACACCCCATTTTTCCAGCTTTTACTGAAATTTAAGCAGTTTAATGTTTCAACATACTCTGAAATTAAAGCAGAGAGAAAATAAACAATTGCAGATAAAAAAAGAAATCGTGGAATCTTTTTGTTGAACAAAATTTAATCTAAATTTTTGACTCATCAAAGTAGCCACCTTTTGCAGATATAACAGCTGAACATACTCGTGGCATTCTTTCGACAATGGAAATCAAATATTGTTCGGAAAGTTCTTCCCAACACTGTTGCAGAAATTTCCACAAATATGTTGCACTTGTAGGTTGCTTTGCTTTCACCCTTCTGTCCAGTTCATCCCAAACCAGCTCGATGGTGTTTAACTCTGGAGACTGCTGGCCATTCCATGATTTGAAGCCGACCGTCTTATTCTTTTCTTCTAATGTAGTTCTGACATAGCCTGGAGGTATGTTTTGGGTCGTTATCTTGCTGTAGGTTGAACCCCTGACTAACTAGGCAGAGACCACAGGCACTACGCTGCAAAAATGCTGTGGTAGCCCTTTTGGTTCAGGGTGCCAGTCACTCTGTGCAAGTCGCCGACTGGATCCAGCAAAAGAGCCCCAGATCATCACGCTTCCTTCTCCATGTTTGACAATTGGTGTCACACACTGATGAACCATCCTTTCACCTCCTCGACGGCATACAAAAACCCTGCGTGATGAACCGAAGATTTCAAATTTTGATTCATCAGTCCATAAGACCTTCTTCCAGTTTTCATGAGTCCACTGGCGGTGCTTCATGGCCCAGACAAGCCTCTTTTTCTTATTTTGTCATCTTAGCAATGGCTTTCTTACTGCCACTCGACCTGTCAAACCTGCAGCTCGAAGTCTTCTCTTCACAGTTGAAGCTGAGACTTCCTTACTTCGAACAGTGTTAAGCTGTGCTTGAAGCTGCTGTCCTTTTAGCCGCCTATCACACAAGCTGTTGACTCTTAGAAACTTGTCTTCTGATTGTGTTGTGGCTTTGGGTCTGCCAGACCTCTTCCTGTCAGTTTCCTCCAGTTTCCAAGTGCCTTTTGATGCTGTCAGAAACTGTACTCACTAACACCTTGGCTTCCTTTGCAATTTCCCTGAAGGAGAGACCAACACTTTTAAGGGTTATTATGGTCTGTCTGTCTTCCTTCGTAATTGTCTTTTTTCTCGCCATTATGATAGTAATATACTACTTCCTGCAGTGCAGTATTGTCCAAATAATCCTTCAGAGGGTGCAGCAACAAAGTCTGTTCCAACACTGCTTTTATACAGACAGAGGGTTTGTGACTCATCAACAAAAGTTGGGACATCTATAGGAATTGTTTGCATCAACTTTCCAGGCTTAATTTACTTCCACTGCTGCAGAACAGCTGCAGTTGCTGACCCATTACTTGTTCCCTCAAAAGGGCCTTTTTTAACAACTCTGAAATTTACATTATTTTTCAGTTTTTGGGAAGCTAACCTTTTTTTTTTTACGTCTGGCAGTTTACCGCTTTGTTTTGTACCATTTCAGGATTATCACTGGACTTGAACTACTTAAATTTCAGTAAAAACCTGAAAAATGGGGGGTGTTCTAAATCATTTGACCGGTTGTATATCTCTTCAGTATATCTATATATATTATGTATGTATAGATATATGTCAATATAAATATATTATGTATGGCAGAAATAACTCCACCTTTGGTGGTTGCCGATATTACACATTATATCCGTAACATCATGGAACCTTCTCAAAATTATGATGTGGAGTATGATGTGTTGTGATCACTAAATTTTTTTCGAAATTGACAAAGATTATAAAGTACATTTCCAAGAATGTGCTGTAGCACATTGCCCGCCGCAGGTGAGCCGAGAATGGTCTGGGTGGGAGTGCCTGCTCGTTGATCCCAATAATTGGTGAACTCGAACCCAAACCCCTTCAGACTAAACAAGGTAAACATTGGTGTCCGATGCCTTCCTTTTAATTTCCCAGCGGGGTCAAATTGGATGGAGGGGTCTGCGGAGGGTAAGAGTATATATAGTATTTTGTAAACTATTATATCTCTTCGGTAGAAAAATATTTTAAAGCTCAGGTTTGTCCATAAATAATCCCTGGAACAAGCTAAAGTAGATAATAAAAACCCAAGCGGGGTAGTTGATTTTGTGTCCAGTCCAGCTTTGTGTCCAGTCCAGTGTGCAGGCCACATTCTGTGGATATTTCTAAACTAATCGAAGGAAACACGTCATTGTTTGACATTTTGTGCAGCATGTCCTTGTAAGAAGATCACCTTCAAAACATCAATATTGGTGAAGTCATGGGACTAGTCACCGGTATTATGCGAGTCCTGTAAGTAAGCTGTACAAGCTATCCACGTCCATGTCGGTTCATTGAAAATGATGCTCTCTCTATTACCTGCCTTAATTGCTGAGAATCTACCTTTGACATTGACCCTGGATGTGCACTGATTTTTCTGCAAGTAGCTGTTATCATTTGTTATTTGCATCTATTTCTCCATCTCCCCTCTCTTTCAAAACACCGTTGTGATCATCCACCGTGCCGGGAATGCAGTCGTCATCCTATCACTCGGCATCGCAGGTGCGTTCGGTTTAATGTTAACGGATTGCTGTGAACAACCAAAGGTGTCAACAATCGTTTCCATCTGTCACAAACAAACTGTCTACATTGGCTCTTGTGTTTGAGTGGATTATTTATTTAAATTTTCTTATTACACCAGATGTCTATAATCGAAACACGGTTTACTATATCATGCATGTAGTCACAAACATGAGGGGGCTTTGTTTAACTCCTGTAACTTTACATTAATCCAGGCTCAACGTGAATTCATCCCAAATATTTTCCAAAGCGGTTTTGGCTCCTTGATGACCTCGATCATCAGATACACACAATATGTGGGATGTGCATCAGTCTCACCAGGTCAAGTCAAAAGAACGACGGTTGTCTGAGATAGAAATCGAGTGTTTCTCGTTCTTCTTAATTGATCTCTCAGATAATGAATATTTATCAATAAAATAATTCAATGTGGCATCAGTTGTCGGTGAATCTGTTATCCGCTTTGATCCACACGATGACACCTCGTTGGCAGACCATATGCTTCCTTTCATGGTCATCCCATCACTCACATCTCGAGCCAGCCTCATGTGGAATGAAACCGGTGCTCGGAACATTCATTGCGGGTCTTTGTTTCTGCATCCTTGCTCGGATACCTGGAAGTCTGGATTAAAACTAATAATTCAGGAGTCCTCAGAGATCGGTTCACAAGTGATGCCTGATGATCATAGCACGATTCCACTGTCAGGGGGTTTCAAAAACAAGAGGACAGAGAGAGACAGAAATACGAGACTTGAACTACAACAGCAAGGCACAACTACTGACATGTAAATAAAAGTGTAAAATTCAAACTTTATCAGACACAATGTATACTCCACAATGCTGCACCACTATCTCATAACAGCAGGGCCAAGGTGAAAGTCGTTTCCTGTATTTCACTTAACCCTTCCCACCCCTTCTTTCCTTTCTCATTTCTCTTATCGTTTCCAAAGCACTCCATTCCTTGTGTTGATGTCTTCACTTGTTTTCTAAAACTTCCCTTTATCTCTTTCCTCTTCCATTTGTCTTTCGCACTAAATTATTTTTGTTTTCACAACCCTTCCTTCCCTGCTGTCCTTCAGATAAAAGGGTTATTTTTTACAACTTAAACCAAAACCGTTTTTGTCTTGTTCATTGAGCCATTAAAGGCAGAAACGGTGTGTGTGTGTGTGTGTGTGTGTGTGTGTGTGTGTGTGTGTGTGTGTGTGTGTGTGTGTGTGTGTGTGTGTGTGTGTGTGTGTTTTGACAAGCTTTCACTTGAGCATGTTCCTGGGTTTGTTCAAGGTGTAGTCAAGATGTCACAGTCTTTCGGTCCGTCAAAGCTGCGTAGTCGTGTCACGATCAATGCAAGAGTAACCGCCGATCCCCACGAATCCATCTACCTATGTAACTCAATCTAAGAACAATCCATGAACTCTACTGTCACTACGCTGAAAGGGAGACCATTCCGTGGATTCACCATTCTGAGTGAAAGACCCCTACTTTACGACCATCCTAATTCTCCTCCTCTTTACCGTTAAACTGTGACCCCTTGTCCTGTCAGTATCTTAAACATCTCCATCATACTGGTATATATCCCCTCGTAATCACCTCCTTTCTAAGATGTAAAGCCATGTCTCTGAACCATCCTTCACAGCTTCGTCAAGCTAGGCCTGGGGTCAATCGAGTCAAGGAGGAAGGACTGAGCTTGTTGGTTGATGGCCTGACCGGACTGAATAAAGCCTGATGGATCAAACTTTCTTTGACTTCCTCACATTGCTTGAGACATGGTGTCAGAAGTGAGCGCATCCGACTGCACAGGTTGCTGAGAAGGACGGAAGGATGGAAGATGGCCAGGTCCGGTGTAAAGAATGCTGAGAATTGTGAACGGATTGTTCCATCGAGTTCGATGCTTCCATTGGCTCTGCCGTGAGTTTGATGCTTTTTTTTGTATGTATTGTCGAGGATAGTATGAGAAGTAACACACAGAATGCACAACAGGAGGGGCAGGAGACAAGCGGGGCGGAGGAGGGAAGGACAAAACAGTGGGGAACAGAGACATTTGGAGATCTGTTGAAGGGAGAGGGATGGGGCGGGGAACATGGGGTGGACAAGATGGACATTACAGGGACTTTCAGGACCTTACACGACTGGGAACTTTCAGGAAGAAAAGCAGGGAATTTGAAGTAGGTGGGTTTGAGGAGGATAAATGGGGGTAGAAAAGATCATGGTTTTGGATGGGGGAAGATAAGAGATGGTGGGAGTGGGATTGAAGAGAATGAGCGAGTTTATTCCAAAGGTGGGAAGAAAAGAGGAATAAAAGAGTGAAGGTGAGCAGTGATGTATGATTTTGTAAGTTTTACCAGAAGGGGGTTGCTTGCAGACCTTGAGCACCCTGCGGAAATATGGTGGGGACATATCACAGACAGAGCAGGAGGGGGCCAGGCACTCTACTTTGACCGGTCAGCACGTGACTTGTGTCCATTGGCACAAGGAAACGTAGTACGGATGCAGTCAGCAACCCCTGTAAACGAGTGGGTCCTGGCCAAAGTGACCCGTAAAATTGCCAACCGTTCCTATGAAGTTGTCACCCTCGCGGGGCAGAACACAACGCCAAAATCGTCGTCATCTTCAGTTGACGAATGAGAGATTCAGGAATATGGATATCGGCGATTCAGATCAAGTCAGCAATGTTCCATGTGTCAGTCCAACGAGTGAGTCAACCTCCCACCAACTGGCCGGTGAAGATGGTGTGGCGACTCCTCGTATTGATCATCCTTCCGAGGAGGAGGGTGTGTCATCACCGAGTCGTGGCCATACACAGTCGAGGGTGATGTTACAGCCATATTGATGGTTGTGGCAGAAAATGGTCCAGTTACCTGTACCGATGTGGTTGGATAGTCAGACGTCCTGTAACACTGGCGGACTACATGTGACTTTGGCAAACACCACTGAAAGCTTGAACAGTTGACCTTGAATGCTTGAAGGTGTTGTATTCATTTCTTGTTCTTAATGTTGTGAAGTAGATTCAAAAGGTGTCAAGCAATTGAGTTGATTATGTAGAGTTATCTGGCAAGTTTTCCATGTATGAATGATCTAGTGTATAACTGAGCAGGAAAGCCCAGAACATGGTTAACAATGCGAAAGGAAAAGGGATGTTACAGTTCTCAGATGTTTTACAGTGCTACATGCAGGACGGAGCGCAGCGTGTAGCCGCGGGAAGAATTGTACTTGTTGGTTAATGGCCTGACACATGTTCTGACATCACTCATGTACCTATGAATAAAGCCTGTTGGATCAAACTTTCTTTTACTTCCTCACATGACATGAAACAGCAACCAAGCCGGTGCACTATATTCCAGATGAGACCCTCACTAAACTCCTACACAATGTTAACACTACCTATTTTGATTTATAATTTATCACCCTACCAATACAACCGAAAACCCTGTTACATTTACCTCAAGCTGTCTGGTCACATGCTCCAAGACTGCTCCTTGCATTAAATAATTCCTATTTTCATTGTTCTTCCCGAACCTTCTTAAGGACGCATTCTACGCCACGCTCGAGTCTGTGGTTGATCAGTGCCCCAGACGAGATACACTTGTACTCTTGGGGGATTTCAATGCATCGACTGGAACTGATAGGGATGGTTATGAGGTGTGTGTTGGTCCCCATGAGTCAGGAACTATGAACCAGAATAGCAGTAAGTTCCTTGACTTTGCAAGAAGTCATGGACTTAGGGTGGCTGGTTCATGGTTTCAGCGCCCGCAAGCTCATCGCTGGACTTGGTATTCCAACGTTGGCGGTGTGGCAAAGGAGATTGACCATGTCCTCATTGACGGTCGTTGGAGGATGATCCAGAACTGCAGGGTCGACCGGAGTGCTCAGTTCCTCAATACTGACCACAGGCTTGTTGTAGCAACTCTAAAGCTGCACCTTAAATCCGGGAGAATGGTACCATCCCAGCCTCGGCTGGATGTTGGCAAGCTCAGGGATGAGAGAGTAGCTGAGGAGTTTGCGAACAGGCTGAGTGGACACTTGGAGGGTCTGGGTGCTTTGGGGGGTCCTGAAGAGTTGTGGAGTGCCTTCAAGACCACCGTCCTTGATGTTGCCGGTAGATGTCTTGGAGCTCACCGCAGGGCAAAGAAGAATTTTGTCTCTCAAGGGACACTGGATACCATTGACCAGAGTCGCAGGGCCAGGCTGAATGGCAGAGCTGAGTTGTTCAGGGAGCTGAGGCGTAAAACTGTACGTGCACTGAAGGTGGACAAGGAGGCCGATGTGCGAGGAATCTGTGAGGGGGTAGAGCATCACCTGTGGACAGGTGATTCTCGTCCCGCTTACAGGGGAATTCGCGCATTGCGTTCATCCAAGCCCATCCCTCGGAGCACTGCAGTCAGAGCAGAGAGTGGTAGGCTCTTGACCGAGGAGTCTGAAGTGAAGGCCCGCTGGGCCGGTTACTTTGAGCGGTTGTACCAGGCTGATCCCCCAGCTGTCGAGTTGGATGTCAAGGGTGTTACAATCCCTGTTGCTGACCCTCGAATCAACTGTGGTCCACCTTCGTTTGTGGAAAAACGGGCTGCGGTGAACCAGTTGAAACAAGGCAAAGCTCCAGGGATCTGTGGCATCCATGCTGAACTTCTCAAGGCTGGTGGAAATGCTGCACTCGTGTCGTTGCATGCAGTTTTGTGCTCTGCTTGGAACACAGGCATCATCCCAACTGATTGGAAGAGGGACCTTGTTGTTCCTCTCTGGAAAGGGAAGGGTGATCGCCAAGACTGCAACAACTACTGAGGGGTGACGCTGCTCTCAGTGCCGGGCAAGGTCTTTGCTCGGATAATTCTTGGTAGGGTTCGCCACCATCTGCTTGAGCACCAGCATCCAGAGCAGTCAGGCTTTACACCAAAGAGGTCAACGATTGACCGTATCCTTGCACTTCGTGTCCTCACCGAACGCAGACGAGTTTCGGCAGGGGCTGCTTTCAGCTTATGTTGATCTCTGTAAAGCGTTCGATTCAGTGAATCGGGATGTCCTCTGGAGGATTCATGGTCTCTGTGGGGTGCCACCAAAACTGATCGATCTGATGTCTGAACTCTACTCTGGTACTGAGAGTGCTGTGAAGTGTGGTGGTACCATCTCCGACTTATTTCCAGTTGTTACTGGAGTTCGCCAGGGGTGTGTACTGGCCCCCACACTTTTCAGCACTTGTATGGACTGGATTTTAGGGAGGATGTCGGAGAGATCAAGCTGCGGTGCATCGTTTGGGAATGTCAAGATCTCAGACCTTGATTTTGCAGATGATGCAGTCATCTTTGCGGAGACTTTAGACATCCTCTTGGGGGCCCTCGAGGTGCTGAATGAAGAGTCGGAGCCGCTGGGATTACGGGTTTCTTGGGTCAAAACTAAGATCCAGGCTTTCGGTGACATCTTGGATGCTGCTGTCCTGTCTGTGTCTGTTTGTGGTGAGGATGTTGAGGTCGTGGAGAGATTCACATCTCTGCTGGCTGTGAGTCAGAGGTCAATAGACGTCTGGGTCGGACCTGGGGAGTCATGGATTCACTGGATCATGGAGTGTGGAGCTGCCGGTACCTGTGCGAGAGGACGAAAGTCCGAGTCTTCAGGTCCTTGGTGCTTCCATTCTTGCTCTATGGATGCGAGACTTGGACTCTGACCAAGGATCTGAGACGGAGACTTAATTCCTTTGGTACCAGGTCTCTTCGGAGAATCCTTGGCTATCGCTGGTCGGATTTTGTGTCCAACCAGCGGTTGCTGAGAGAGAGACTCGGTTGAGATTTGTTACCTGCATAGTCCATGAGCGTCAGTTGCGGCTGTCTGGACATGTGGCTCGTTTTCCTGATGCTGATCCTGTTCACCAGATTCTCTCAGCGAGGGAGTCTCATGAGTGGAGGAGGCCAGTGGGCCGACCACGTGCCTCGTGGTTGCAGCAGGTTGCCCATCATCTCAAGGAGATGGGGATGGGCCTGGCATCTGCCTGGGGGATGGCCAGACAGAGGCCCCTGGAGTACCGGCGGAAAGTGGACGCAGTGACGCGCTGTTCTGGCACATGCTCTCATACCTGACCTGACCTTCCCGCAACCCAACTCCTTCCATTTCCTTGTGTTGAACTGCAGCTGCCAGTGTGTTCCTCAGTTTACTAAAATATCCACACTTTCTCAAATCTGACCCCTATCTCTCTCTCTCTCTCTCTCTCTCTCTCTCTCTCTCTCTCTCTCTCTCTCTCTCTCTCTCTCTCTCTCTCTCTCTCTCTCTCTGTCTCTGTCTCTGTCTCTGTCTCTCTCTGTCTCTGTCTCTGTCTCTGTCTCTCTCTCTGTCTCTGTCTCTGTCTCTGTCTCTGTCTCTGTCTCTGTCTCTGTCTCTGTCTCTCTCTGTCTCTCTCTCTGTCTCTGTCTCTGTCTCTGTCTCTCTCTCTGTCTCTGTCTCTGTCTCTGTCTCTGTCTCTCTCTGTCTCTCTCTCTGTCTCTGTCTCTCTCTCTGTCTCTCTCTCTCTCTCTGTCTCTCTCTCTCTGTCTCTCTCTCTGTCTCTCTCTCTCTGTCTCTCTCTCTCTGTCTCTCTCTCTGTCTCTCTCTCTCTTTCTCTCTCTCTCTCTCTCTCTCTCTCTCTCTCTCTCTCTCTCTCTCTCTCTCTCTCTCTCTCTCTCTCTCTCTCTCTCTCTCTTTCTCTCTCTCTTCTGTCTACATTATCTACAAGTGCACTGGTACCTTGCTTACCTGCACCAGCTAAATTAACACTACCTTGCAAATTATCGTGATTAAGCCTCAAACAAGAATGAAACTTGTACAAATGATGAGCGCATTATGACACAAGCCCACTACATCCAAAAATAGTTTATGGATAAAGAACGAAGGTGTTGTCGAATGACCCAGAAACCAGCCCTGACACAGTGCTGACTATTACACATCGCTGGGCTTGCATGGTCATGCACAATTATGCGTGTGGAGGTTTCTACAATGTCCACCCAGAAACCAGCCATGACAGCACTGACTATGACACATCGCTAGGTTTGCATGGTGGTGGTCCACAGTAATGCCTGTGGAGGTTTCTACAATGTCCACCCAGAAGCCAGCCATGACATTGCTGACTATGACACATCGCTGGGTTTGCATGGTGGTGGTCCACAGTAATGCCTGTGGAGGTTTCTACAATGTCCACCCAGAAACCAGCCATGACAGCACTGACTATGACACATCGCTGGGTTTGCATGGTGGTGGTCCACAGTAATGCCTGTGGAGGTTTCTACAATGTCCACCCAGAAACCAGCCATGACAGCACTGACTATGACACATCGCTAGGTTTGCATGGTGGTGGTCCACAGTAATGCCTGTGGAGGTTTCTACAATGTCCACCCAGAAACCAGCCATGACAGCACTGACTATGACACATCGCTAGGTTTGCATGGTGGTGGTCCACAGTAATGCCTGTGGAGGTTTCTACAATGTCCACCCAGAAGCCAGCCATGACATTGCTGACTATAACACATCGCTGGGTTTGCATGGTGGTGGTCCACAGTAATGCCTGTGGAGGTTTCTACAATGTCCACCCAGAAACCAGCCATGACAGCACTGACTATGACACATCGCTGGGTTTGCATGGTGGTGGTCCACAGTAATGCCTGTGGAGGTTTCTACAATGTCCACCCAGAAACCAGCCATGACAGCACTGACTATGACACATCGCTAGGTTTGCATGGTGGTGGTCCACAGTAATGCCTGTGGAGGTTTCTACAATGTCCACCCAGAAACCAGCCATGACAGCACTGACTATGACACATCGCTAGGTTTGCATGGTGGTGGTCCACAGTAATGCCTGTGGAGGTTTCTACAATGTCCACCCAGAAGCCAGCCATGACATTGCTGACTATGACACATCGCTAAGTTTGCATGGTGGTGGTCCACAGTAATGCCTGTGGAGGTTTCTACAATGTCCACCCAGAAGCCAGCCATGACATTGCTGACTATGACACATCGCTGGGTTTGCATGGTGGTGGTCCACAGTAATGCCTGTGGAGGTTTCTACAATGTCCACCCAGAAACCAGCCATGACAGCACTGACTATGACACATCGCTGGGTTTGCATGGTGGTGGTCCACAGTAATGCCTGTGGAGGTTTCTACAATGTCCACCCAGAAACAAGCCATGACAGCACTGACTATGACACATCGCTAGGTTTGCATGGTGGTGGTCCACAGTAATGCCTGTGGAGGTTTCTACAATGTCCACCCAGAAACCAGCCATGACAGCACTGACTATGACACATCGCTAGGTTTGCATGGTGGTGGTCCACAGTAATGCGTGTGGAGGTTTCTACAATGTCCACCCAGAAGCCAGCCATGACATTGCTGACTATGACACATCGCTAAGTTTGCATGGTGGTGGTCCACAGTAATGCCTGTGGAGGTTTCTACAATGTCCACCCAGAAGCCAGCCATGACATTGCTGACTATGACACATCGCTGGGTTTGCATGGTGGTGATCCACAGTAATGCCTGTGGAGGTTTCTCCCGTATCCTTCCTTCTTCAGCTTTAGATCTTTTGATCTCACTCATTTCCCCTGTCCTTCCTTAGATAATATGTAAATGCTTGAGAAAGGCAAAATTCCTGCAACAATGAGCATATTTCAGCTAAGATCCATGCATCATATGGTAAATATTGCCATTTAGTGTGCTTTGACAATTCAGCATGTTCATGTTCAGAAATCATCATGAGAACGATGTTGAACTCAGAGGAAAAGGTGATGTAACCCTTCTGAAACACCGCGCATGCAGTGAAGGTTGGCAGACATCGTACGTGGACACCGTGCCGGCTCGTGTCCCAGATTCCATTTCCAAGAGGCAGCCACGCCTGCGCGACAGAGTCATCACGGTCTCTCGCCCTCATTCCACCGGTGGCACGATACATTGCTTTGTGCGACATAATTTGTGTAACGTAACGACAATTTGACAGCGCGACAATACCGGTGTAATGGATTTTGTCGGTTCATGAGAAATTCTCCATCTGACAGCCGGGGATCTTGCGCCTCTCCCATGGTATCTGTTGTTCCATTATTAGACGCAAATGAGCACTTGTCAGCAGCAAAATGCAGCAGCTTGATAACTTAAAATTTATGCATGGATTTTTCAGAGATTGCCTTTCGATGTTCGTTTGGTTAGGACAAGCTTGCCCGGTTACCAATCCCCTGATGTTGGCATCAAGGCACCATCTTCAGGAAGCAGACTTAGAATCATGGCTCGAGTTCTAAAAATATGATTGCACAAAAGATGCAATTTCTACAATTACTTGAAACGCAATGAGTTGCTCTGCATTTCCTTCTGCAATTAGTGCCATCACTGGATGATCCCCACAATGTGTGTGTAGGACTGGACCGCGAATCCACATCATTACCTCCGCTACGGAAGGTGGGTAGAGGTTTTGTTTTCATCCCTGTCTGGTTGTTACTTGCGAAATGGAAGATTCACAAATATAGTGGTTAGGCTGTTCTGTCATTCTGTCTGTTTGTTTGTCTTTATGTCAATCACCTGACTATAGGTCACAATTTAAAACCGATCTTCACGAAACTTCACCAAATGGTAGAGTTGGTCATAAGCAAGGAGCCCCGTTGATATCGAGGTCAAAAGGTCGACAACTTTTCCAGATTTATAAAATCCTCAATCTTCATCTGATTGACTTGAAATTTGAAGAGGATTTGCATATTCGGTCATTGAATTCAACCACCAATTATTTTTGAGGTCAACATCGACCAAAAGGCCAACAGAAGTCCGAATTTCTAAAATTGTCAATTTTCATCTGATTGACTTGGGATTTGAAGAGGAGTTGCATATTTGGTCATTGAATTCAACAAACAAGCATTTTTGAGGTCAACATAGGCCAAAAAGTCAACATAGGCCAACAAGTGGACGTAGGTCAACTTTCTAAAATTGTCAATTTTCATCCGATTGACTTGGAACTTGAAGAGGAGTTGCATATTTGGTCATTGAATTCAACAAACAAGCATTTTTGAGGTCAACATAGGCCAAAAGGTCAACATAGGCCAAAAAGTCAACATAGGCCAACAAGTGGACGTAGGTCAACTTTCTAAAATTGTCAATTTTCATCCGATTGACTTGGAATTTGAAGAAGAGTTGCATATTTGGTCATTGAATTCAACAAACAAGCATTTTTGAGGTCAACATAGGCCAAAAGGTCAACATAGGCCAAAAAGTCAACATAGGCCAACAAGTGGACGTAGGTCAACTTTCTAAAATTGTCAATTTTCATCCGATTGACTTGGAACTTGAAGAGGAGTTGCATATTTGGTCATTTAATTCAACAAACAAGCATTTTTGAGGTCAACATAGGCCAAAAGGTCAACATAGGCCAAAAAGTCAACATAGGCCAACAAGTGGACGTAGGTCAACTTTCTAAAATTGTCAATTTTCATCCGATTGACTTGGAATTTGAAGAGGAGTTGCATATTTGGCCATTGAATTCAACAAACAAGCATTTTTGAGGTCAACATAGGCCAAAAGGTCAACATAGGCCAAAAAGTCAACATAGGCCAACAAGTGGACGTAGGTCAACTTTCTAAAATTGTCAATTTTCATCCGATTGACTTGGAACTTGAAGATGAGTTGCATAATTGGTCATTGAATTCAACCACCAATTACTTTTGAGGTCAACATAGGCCGAATTTATAAAATTGTCAATTTTCATGTGATTGTCTTTAAATTTGAAGGGTATTTGTATTTTAGGTGACTGACTTCAACCACCAATTATTTTTGAGGTCAACATCGTCCAAAAGGTCAACATCGGCCAAAAAGTCGATGTTGGCCAAATTTCTAAAATTGTCAATTTTCATCCGACTGACTTGAAATTTGAAGAGGAGTCGCATATTTGGTCACGGATTTCAACCACCAATTGTTTTAAAGGTTAAATTTGTTTTATGGATTTCGCAAGTTTCGTGCGATGCATGATATTGTTCTTGTTTGTTTGTCTGTGAGCAGAATATCTCAAAACGTTGTCGACCGATTTGGATGAAACTTGGTGGACAGTTTTGGTGTGTGACAAGGACAGGCCGATTACATTTTGTTGAAGATCCGGCCTATCAGTGGGATAGAAAATGTAAACTGTTCAGCCTGGGGTAGGTATGTGCCTTCCTGATTGTCGGTCATGTTCAACTTTGCTTTAGGTGGGAAGCATGTGGATATGCAACAGCGCGCCATCAACTTCGTTCTCGTTATCCTTGCAACAGATATACATTACAGCTAAATTTGTCTGCTGACCTGTAAAAGATCAGAGCTTTCGTTCAGATCTCTAAAGATTAGATCCCTCATACCTGGCACATGGAATGTGTCCTTCTACTCAGCCAGGTGTCAGGTCTTCCACATCTCAAGAAGGATGGCACATAAAATCTCCCAATCTTGCATGTCTAATAACTATTCAACATTAGTTTTTGGAGCTTCTTGACCTTGCCAACAACCATGTCCACTCTTGGACAGAAGACATTTCAAATTTGGCTTCAAAAGCAGATTCTACCTTGGTTTTCTTTTCAGTCAGGTCATTCCTTGGTATTTCCCAGATGCCCACAGGGAACTATCTGGAGTTTGTCCTCTCCAACACCCAACTTGTGATGGGAGTACATGCATCACATATAGCACTTAACACAATGGAAACCAAAACTGTAAGGATAATTGGCATGTCTAAAAAAATATTATGAGACTTGAGGCACGTTCCTCTCCCACTGCTGGCAGATTGCAGGCATCTCTGTTTATTTTCTTACTCTATTTCTTGCATCATTATCTCTTTCAATCATCAATCTCACTCCAGTATTGCTTTGTCAAATCAATTCCTTGTCCAACTCACTCCTTGCTTGTCACAATAAATACATGTTGACTCCTTTGTCCTCCTTTTATCCGATCGATGCAACTGCCTTCTAGCCTGTGGATGTCCAATCCTGCTTCCTCATGTCTTTCACGTTCAGTTCGCTATGATGTGATGCCAAATCTGATGCCTCTGAAATTTTATCCGCACATCCGTCTGTCCGTTTTCGGTTTTTTGATACCACAAATAAGTTTAAACCACTGCAGGAATTTCAACAAACTTGTCACCAGTATGGACTATGAACACAAAGATGAACTCTTGCACAGGCACGTCCTCGCCCTGCGCAGGCGCATCCTCGCTAAACATCAGATGCACTTTCTGATGCATAAACGATGAATGCGGTCATCATTGGTTAGATATTTGTCGGTATGCCATCCTGATGAGGGCAAATAAGCCTGAAATCCTGATAGGTGGCTCCGTTTGATGTTTAACTGGTGTTGACAATGTAATCTTTGTCTGCTTGACAGAGTTGCCAGAACGAGGCCTCTGGGTTAGAGGTAACGCTTTGGTATGGGACTATGTCCAATGGAGATTGGGGGAGTGCTCATCACACTCCACATGTTTCGATTTACCCACCGATCACATCATGTGCCTTCTGGTTGAATGGTTTGCATTAGCGGGAACAATCGTCTGGGTGGCAGACGGACGGTTGTTCTTTGCAGATTATGCGGTTTTACCATGTGAGACACAATCCGCGGCGATGCTCACCATAACATTCAGGAGGTGCGTTTTATACATATATATATATGTATGTATGTATGTATGTATGTATGTATGTATGTACGTATGTACGTATGTACGTATGTACGTATGTACGTATGTACGTATGTACGTATATACGTATATACAGTACATACAGTACATACAGTACATACAGTACATACAGTACATACAGTACATACAGTACATACAGTACATATGTACATACATACCGAAAAGTCCAATGTGGAATAGAGAAAGTGGTGTCCATGACAACAATTTTACCCCATTATTATCAAATGGAATATTTTTGTGATTTTATTATTGCTAAACTTCAGAATTTATTCAAGATATCAGATCGAAACTAACACAGCTT
This sequence comes from Eptatretus burgeri, assembly GCF_056783735.1. NCBI lineage: Eukaryota > Metazoa > Chordata > Myxini > Myxiniformes > Myxinidae > Eptatretus > Eptatretus burgeri. Next base: position 44,431,905 of record NC_140978.1, on the reverse strand, counting down.
ATTTGTATGTATGTATAGTACATGTGGATAAAATCTGGTCAAAATCAGTCAAAGGTCAAGGTCAATGCCATTCAAAACATGTAAAACACCTATGAAGCGGTAATTAGAAAATGTATTAACCAAGTTAGTAATGCACGACGTTCTATCGTGTAAAACACTTGATAGGTCAAATTTTCAAAACAACCAAATTGCCATTTCCATGGCAACTATTGTCGATTTGGATTTCGCAAGTATCATGCTTTGCACGACATCTTTCTTGTTTCTTTGTCTGTCTGTTTGTCTGTTTGTGAGCAGGATATCTCAAAAGGTTATTGACTTGTTGGGACGAAACTTGGTGGACAGGATGGGAGTGTGACAAGGATGAAACGATTTGATTTTGGTGAAGATCTGGCTCCGGATCCGAATACGAGAATTTTTTTTATCGTGGTTTTTCACTATTGAGAGGTAAGACCAAAAACGGTGTCGAGCATGATATCTCAATAGATTGTGGAATAATTCGGACAAAACTTGGTGGATGAGTTTGTTGGGTAGGTGATGAGAACAAGCCGATTAGATTTCGGTTCAGGTCCAGATGCAGATCCAGCCGATTAGTGGGATACAAAATGTAGACTGCTCAGCCTGGCGGAGGTATGCGCTCCACCAAGTGCCATTGTCGTATATATATGGATAAAAAGGAAAAATATGGTCCATCCATGAAGCTGTCTGTGAAGCCATGAAGCCGTGTGATTACATGTTTATTAATTGAGTACTGTTTGAACGTCAGTTGCACCCTGACTACACACATGTACGACTTTTTATTACGTACTATTGGAATGTACCTTTTGACTCTTTAGACTGCTGAGACCTCTTCGACCATGAAAGACCCTTTAAGAATCCAAAGACTAGTAAGACCTAGAGGACCCAAAATATCCATGAGACCCTGAGGATCCATAAGACCCTGAGGACCCAAAGGACTCAAAAGGCCCAAGGACAACCCAAAAGTCCCTGAAGAACCAAACGACCTAGGAGAGCAAAAGTCCCCGAAGACCCAATTGACCCAGAAGACCCAAAAGGCCAATTTGACCTAAAAGACCCACAAGACCCTTAAGACCCCTTTTACCTTTAAGACCCTTTCAACACTTTAGACACCTTTAGATCCCTTCACTCTTAAGACCTTTTATACCCTTTTAACCACTAGAACCTTAAGACCTTTACACCCTTTAAGTTCCTTTCGACCCCTTAGACCTGAACACCATTTAGACCCCTTACATCCTTCAGACACATTAAACAGCTTTGACCCTTGACCATTTTGAGCTTGAGACCACTTGGAACTTTTGATATTAGAAATATATTACAAATAAATATAATATCACCAATATTACAAATAAATTTGTACAAAAGAAATGTTTGTATAATTATTGGTTATAGCCAATCTATAATGTAAATCTCTGCGACGAGGTGTCGCGTAGCGAGCGAAGGTGAGTGTAGCGAGCCGATCCACGCCAGTTAAGTATAAAAAGGACGTTACTCTTTTTAAAATTTCATTACCTTCCACAAATAACGACATGTTTCTCTATGTTGTGCTATTAATGCTTTTCTAAGAAAAACTATAATGAGCAAAAACGGTTCATAAAGGAAATCTATATTTTGGTATTCTTGGCGTATTGTGATAACCGTAGATGCAATTTGGCACAATGATTGGTAATAATTGTAACTCCACTTACTTTGTCTGTGCTTTTTAATAAGTGCCTCGTCGATCAAACTGCAAAACCTGTCGGACATTGTAATGCTTTCTGAGCAGTGAGGTCTTTCTGCCTCCCCCCCCCCACCCAACCACTCTTTTTTCAGATCGACGTTGGATCGTAGATGCATCAGCATGTCCAGGCTGATGGAATTGTTAAAATAGTCCAGCTGTTGAGGGGGTTGCTTGGGTAGTTCAGTAGTAATCCCTACCCTTTAAAAAAAAAAAAAAAGATGAGGGATATTTTAATGTATCTGTCTGTCTGTCTCTTCCGTCCGTCACGCTATCTCCGAAAAGTTTGGGCAGAAATTCACTAAACTTTGTAGTTATGATCACCATATAGCAATAAAGTGCAAGAACAGCATCATCTTTGGCCCCACCCACTGGGGCAGGGTCAAAAGGTCAAATACCCCCAAAAAATGCAATTACGGACTCGTTTTAAACTTTTTTAAAAATGAAACTTTGTCTTTGCAATCACCATTGGGGGATGCATGAAATATGCAACATTTTTTAATTTGACCCCTGGTTCTTGCCCCAGGGGGTGGGGACTTCGGGTCACCGGGGTCAATACAGAAGGATTTTAAAAACTCAATATTTACTTCCACCATCAAAGGTGAAGGAGGTTATGTTTTCACCCCTTTTCTGTCTTGTTTGTTTGTTTGTTTTTGTGTGTGCAGGATATCTCAAAAGCTTGTGGACGGATCCGGACGAAACTTGGTGGACATGTTGGGTGTGTGACAAGGAAGAATTGATTCAATTTCGATGAAGATCCAAATCTGGATCCGAATCTGATAATTTTTTTTGAGTTATTCTTCACCGTTGACAGATAGCATGATGTTTCAAAAATGTATTGGGCCCGATATGTTCTCGTGGATCAGGCATTGTGTGGCGGAGGTATGTGCTCTACCAAGCGCCCTCCCTGTTGATATTGTCAATCCCGGTGGAACTTTTTGCCATCTTATAACTGTGCGTTCAGTGGGAAGCGTTGGGATTTCTGATGGCACACCATTGACTCCGCTCTAGTTATATCAGTGTGCTCGGTGTGTGTGTGTGTGTGTGTGTGTGTGTGTGTGTGTGTGTGTGTGTGTGTGTGTGTGTGTGTGTGTGTGTAAATGTTGGTTTACTTTTTGATAACACAATTACATGAAAAGCGTTAATTGAATAAACTCAGCGTCTTTTTGATGAACTGTCTTTAATCAAATGATGTTGGTATCTTATCGTTGCGTTGTCAAAGCTTCCTATTTGTAGTCGTCTAAGTGCAATCGATTGATTATATTGTCGCGGACAGACGGACGCTCAAAGCTGCTGGAGTGAAATTTTGGATATTTGGAATGCCGCTCACTGAAGCAAACTTGAGCAGTGCGCGCACACTCGTGTGCCAAGTCCAATGTCAATGTCTTTCCTTTTCAGCAACTTGGCTGCTGCTTCTGCACCACTTGGGATGTCGACCTGCATAAAAACAAACTTTCTTGGGACATTGCTGAAATCGTTTTTGGGTAAATCAGTCAGTAAAGTTCAATGTAAATCACCACTGATGAGGGTTTCAGTCCCTTTATATTTGTTGATGGAGCTCAAAATAATGTGTGCCATAATTTAAAGTACAGTGTCTGAAAAGAATTTACAAAAGGACTGCTGTTACTTTGGAAGGAAATTGCTTCCTCACATTTCCTAATGGTGAGAACTTGGAGGTGAGCCTCACACGTTACGCTCAGGCTCCAGGAATTATAATTTTTCTTATATTATGAGATCGAAGCTAACGGTGAGACAAAGAAGTTCACACGACTGAACCTTACCTGGTGGCTGACCTTGGAATTTGATAGGTGGATTAGTTTGATGACCTTTCAGGAGCAACAGGGGGGATCCTGAGATTTGCCAGGATTGAATGACATGTTCCATTTATCACACCAGCATCTAATCCATCACAGATCAGAATAGGATGCCACAGCTGCTGTGTCTGCCTGTCAGTGGGATGGGGGTACTGTATGATACAATAGGAAGTCACCAGCCAAAAGTAAGAGAGGGTTTTCTCAAGCATTGGAGAGTTCAGCTCTTTTGATGAGGTGGAACACTGGGTCCAAAACAGTGACTTGGGGAAATCCAGCCTCAATTGGAATGGTATTGGAGATGGTTTCATTGATGGCAACATACTGACTGTGTGAGTGTACGAAGTCAGAAATCCAGGAATGAATGCGGCCTTGTATGCAACAGGCAGAGAGCTTGTAAAGCAGGGGAGGATGCCAGACAGTCAAATGCCCAAAATATGCCCAGAGAAATAGTCCTGACCTTATATTTGAGGTTCATTGCCTCCAACCATTGCCAAGAGAGGAGTGGCGGAGTATCCTGAGTTGAGTGACCGGGACGGAATCCAAACTGATGGTCAGAGATCAGGCTGATTGAAAAGAGGAAAGACTTGATGTAAGCAGCAATAATGGATCCCATAACTTTGCTTATAATTGATAACAAGCTCTTAAGCAGATTTGTGCTTCCATCCTTCTTGAAATAATGCTTGTTGACTTCCAGGCCCATGGGAGGCGACGAAAGGAGGACAGTCGGCGCATGGCAGACGGAGACAAAGCAATTAAAGAGCCATAGAGTGGGATTAGAGAGCATGGGCACTGATGTCATCAATATGTAGATGACTCTGAAAGGGGACTGTCCCAAAATCCAGAGAATGTTACATTGTTGGCAACAGTAGACTGTGGGTCGCTGAAGCTGATATTTAATCCAGACGGATCATTTAATTAAAGTGCCATGAGTTGTGCCAATATTTACTTCCATCTCATAACACCATGACCTGCCTGTAGAAAGGTCATAGGAAGTGATATTTTGGTCTGGTGGTTCACAGAATAGGAAATGGATTCTAAAATGGGAACTGGAATGAGAAGCCATGGCAACTCGTACCGCAAACAAAGGTGGGATCCACCACCTTGCGAGTTGCACATCACAATTGATACACGAGTTCATGTCATCTTTTGAGCGTCCCCCAAGGCGAGCTATTGTAGTAGTACTTGTCATGATTTTTCTTTCTGGTTTTTACTCATCCCTTCAAGGATTGCTCTCCTGGAGCTATTTCTCTCCTTGAAAATTTTCTCATTGAAGCCAGTAGCTCTCCTGTTGGTTTTGCCTTCTTCTCACATACGAAGATAAAATTGTGTTCACCTCGGCAGGTGGTGAGAGCATTAAAATATCACACCCATTTATTTCCCATCCGTAGTAAGGGAGTTAGACCCTGTGTTAGCTCATCAGGAAGAGCACTGCTGTGATCATCTCGACGTTTTGGGTTTCCCGTTAGTCCGATGGACCAAATTTTCATTGGTCTTCACAGCCTTGTTGCAAACCCGCCTGCTTTACTGCTTGATCATGAGGCTGCCTTTCACCAAGCCCAGATGTGATTGGGGCCAGCATGAGGATTATACGTTCATTATTATTAGTGCTATCTGATACTACTATTCCTATTATTGTTGGAAATATTATTCGTGTTAATTATAAATGTTTTTTACAATGTTATCATTGTTTTTGTTTGTTTTGAAATTACAATGACATATATATATATATATATATATATATATATATATATATATATATATATATATATATATATATTTTGTATACATTGTCGAGACTCCTATGAGAGCTCATGACGTGCTATGGTAAAAGTATTTATTAAGCTGCTTTATGTACCTAAACATGGCGTGCATTTAAAACATGGGAATTCTAACGGATTTTTTTTGTAATTCATGAACCTAATCAACTTAGGAGGTCATGATGATAATTTTGGTCTCTCACATTCCACATCAGAACACTCCAATAGAACTCCACAAAAAATATGACACACACACACACACACACACACACACCTGAGTCCTTGGTGTCTTTTGGGTCCTTTGTGTCTTTTGAGTCCTCAGGATTGTTTGGGTCTTCAGAGTCTTTTGGGTTTTCTTTGGTCCTTGGGGACTTTTGGGTCTTTTCGGTCTTCTGTGTCTTTTGGTTCCTCGGAGGCTTTTGGGACTTTTGAGTCTTCTGGTTATTTGGGGTCATCAGGGTCTTTTGGATCCACAGTGTCTTTTGGGTTTTCTGGGTCTTTTGGGTCCTTGGGAAATTTTGTGTCCTCGGGGTCTTTGGGGTATTTTGGAACCTCAGGGACTTTTGGGTCCTCTGGGTGTTTGGCGTCTTGGGCGTCTTAAAGTGTCTTCAAAGGTCGAAGGGGTCTCAGCAGTTTAAAGGGTCAAAAGGTACATTCCTAATAGTGCGTAATTAATAGACACAAAAATCATGACACACACACATCATCCATTTAAAGTACTGTAGAAGGCAGATTGCTCCAAAACTACCAAAATGATAAAACCTGGCTTCAATGAGATGTTCCACACTAATTCTCCACACCCTGATGTCATTGTGTGATCATAGCAAGACGGTAGGGGAGTAGGGGACTTTTACTCAGAGAGTAGTTAATGCATGGAATGGTCTCCCTGGAAAGGTAGTGGCAGCAGAAAAGTAGATAAGTTTAAATTACAATTAGATAGGTACCTGGAAGTTATGGAGATAGAGGGGTATGGGGTTGTTGGCAGGACTTTTAGGTAATTTGAGCATTGATGGGTGATTATCCAAACAGCAGAAAAAAAGAGAAGTTTAATGCCTTGGAAATTTCACATGTTATTGTGTATGTATGAAGAAGGAGGGAACATCGCCTTGTTTGCTTTAAGTAAATAGGTTTATCGGCTTAATTACAAGATTCGTTATTTCTTTAAATTATCAGATTTCACTCCAGATTTTGACACTTACTTAGTCCGGACGATATCCGATCCTCAAAACCGAAATAATATTTCGATGTTATACTTTAATTAGTCCGTGAGAGTAGATCGTGGAAAATCATATCACATAATGGATGAAATCACTCCAAGCTCCTAATTTGAAAACTATAGCACCAACAAAAGTGATGTAAACAATGGTTCTTAGCTCTGATGAACAGGCATTTGATAATATGAGTGAGGAAAGTGAAAGAAATAAAACTTTGTCGTTCAAAAATTGTTGCGGCCTATCCCAAGTCAAGGCATGGTTGAGCAGGCCAAAAAACATGGCGGCTTCAGACCCCAGTGAGGTTACCCAGGAGACACCTTCAGACCCCAGTGAGGTTACCCAGGAGACACCTTCAGACCCCAGTGAGGTTACCCAGGAGACGCCTTCAGACCCCAGTGAGGTTACCCAGGAGACGCCTTCAGACCCCAGTGAGGTTACCCAGGAGACGCCTTCAGACCCCAGTGAGGTTACCCAGGAGACGCCTTCAGACCCCAGAGAGTGAGGTGGTGAAGGATGCACCTGATAAAGAATATAATTAAATAATGTCGTTAATTATCTTCAAAAGGAGTGTTTTAATTAACCCAAACACCCAATTTTTATTCTGGCACTTCCTTAGAATTAACTTAGTTTGCATGCAAAGTTTCAGGCTGCTAGGTTTTATGGTTTTGGAGTTATGGAGGAGACACTGTGACACACACACACACACACACACACACACACACACACACACACACACACACACACACACACACACACACACACACACACACCCTAGACATGTGCACACACTGGCTTCTGAACTGTCTCACCAGGGTTTGCATATTGCCTAATTTACGAAGTGTGTGTTGTTTGTTTGTTGTTATCTCCATATATGGGTTTCCAAAAGGTGGAATGGAGCCTTCTCAGGTCTTAAAGTGTGTGTGTGCGTGTGTGCATGCGTGTGTGTGTGCATGTGTGTGCACATGCATGCAAGTTGCTGTTGTTGACTGCCATCTCTGGATTGTTGACTGCTCCCACGTGGGTGGGTATCACGAGATGGAACAGAAACCTACCAAGTATCCCCCTCCATTAGCGTGTGTGTGTGTGTGTGTGTGTGTGTGCCCTTTTATCTTTCTTTATCTCTTCTCCTCTTTATCTCTTTATCTTCGACCAAAAATCCTCTTTATCTCTTTGTTGATGACTCCACCCTCTGTCGTACCATCTGTCATCCCTCAGACTGGCCAGCAGCAGCTTCTTCGCTCACTGCAGATCTGGATAAAATCACAAACTCGTCCAACACGTGGAACATGTCTTTCAATCCAGACAAATCTCACACTCTCACTATGTCTCTTCGAAAGGACCGTTTAGAAAACCCACCCATCCACTTTCTCAACAATCATCTGGAAGAAGTCCTTTCTTTCAAGCTTCTGGGTCTCACGATCTGCCATGACCTTTCCAGGGAAAGCCACATTTCAAACCTGGCCTTCAAAACCAGTCGCCGACTGGGAATCCTCCGTCGTGCAAAGTCCTTCCTCAGCCCACCTGAGCTACTGCCCACCTACAAAGCTTTCGTCCACAGCCTGATGGAGCACTGCTCTCCCCTCTGGGCTGGTGCTCCTGCCTCCCACCTTTCTCAGATTCACGCCGTGGAAACCAACGCATTTCGGATCATCGGCATCTCCCGTGGTGAGGCTGAGTATTTGGGCCTCTCACTCTTTCACCGCAGGCAGGTCGGTGGTCTTTCTGTCTTCTTCCATCTCCTCTCCAACCTCTCCTCCCCTGCTGTGTCTGCGATTTGTCCCCACCATATTTCTGCAGGGCGCTCAAGGTCTGCCAACAACCCCCTTCTGGTAAAACTACCAAAATCACGAATCACTGCTCACCTTCACTCTTTCATTCCTCTTTTTTTCCCACCTTTGGAATAAACTCCCTCACTCTATTCAATCCCATTCCTCCCTCCAGGCCTTCAAAACAGCTGTTCACCACCACCTCTTATCATCCCCCATCCAACTCCTCGATCTTTTCTACCCCGGTTATTCCACCCCAAACCCACCTCCTTCAATTTCCCTGCTTTCCTTCCTGAAAGTCCCTGTAATGTCCATCTTGTATTCCCCATGTTCTCCGCCCCATCCCTTCCACAGATCTCCTCATGTCTCTGTTCTCCACTGTTTTGTCCTTCCCACTCCCTCCCCTCTTGTTTCATGTCCCCCTTGCTGTGCGTTGTGTGTTTTCATACGAGCCTCGACAAAGTATACAAAAAAAAAACAACCCAAAATGAAACATATTTATTTTTAATCAGCAAAATTAATCTGGCAACAGATGTAACCATATTAAGCCATCTCAACATTGGCTTCAACTATCAGGTGGTAAGATGTAAACGAGTACTCAACCTCAAACTAGAAGGAGCAAGAAGAATGAGAAACACTCCAAAAAATCGATACATACAGATTGCTATAATGAAAAACAGAATTAGTTATCGAGCTGAAGAACAGATTAAACATCGAGAAGGGAAAACAGATGTCCACGAGTACAACCATTAATTAACGAAGGTGATAAAAGATGCATGGTCAGCGATTGTAAGGGAATGGAAAAGTAGAAGTTATGAGAAATAATAAAAACCCAAGGGAGAAATGAAACAAGACCTCACAGTGAAAGATCCTGTGTATCTAAATCAATTTTATTTTGTTTCATACAGGATCGAGTGAGATTCATGGAAGAGCAAGGTCAAGCTGATAATGGGACCAACAAACAGGATAAGAGGAGAGGGAGGAAGGAAGGAAACACTGAAACTAGCAAAGTAAGAGGATTGAGTTATGAAAAGTTAATGGGAGTAATATATGTCATGGGTCATGATGGGGGGATGACCAACCAGTCACCAATGGGGGATGAAAGGTCACCCAACAACAAGACATGAAGATGTATTGCTTGCTTGAAGTCCTGGAGGGAAGAGTGAGACAGAACCCTCTCTGGGAAGCGGTTCCATAGACTGGAGAAGTGGAGAACAAAAGAGTTGATGTGTGCAATGAGCCTGAATTTTGGAAGTTTAACTAGGGTTACTGGAAGAACGTTTGCATCCTGGAGTTGGAGAATAGACAGTAAAAACAGAGACCACTGACCTGCTTATGGTGTGAGAGCACCAACCTTGTGCCTCGACCTTATCACAGAAGATTCCGATAAGTCGAGAGCTTTCACTTCTGCAGAATCCAGGAGAGATAAATGTGATGATGGAGTGCCAGCCCGGAGCAGAGAGCAGTACTCCATTGAGCTACAGACAAAGGCTTTGTAGACTGTGAGTAGTTCTGATTTTCACAAAGGAAAGACTTGGATTGGCGGAGGACACCCAGCCTGTGGTGGCTTTGTAAGCCATCTTTGCTATGTGGTTGGCCCAGGAAAGGTCATTGCTGATGATGAGGCCTGTAACTTCAAGAGATTGAACCTCTACTTGTGGATAACCAAGGTTCATAGATACGCCAGTTCGTTTGACGGATCCTTCCAGAGAAGATGAGAAGATAAAAGAAACTTCAACATGACAAAATTTGAAAAAAAACAACTAGAAAAGACAAATACTGTGTTCTCAAAAGTTGTTAATAATCGACTTATGATGTAACTCGACAACAACCAACAAAGGGAGCAAAAATGGAGTAGATTCCCCCTAACAGTTCAGTTGGTCCATGCCGGTACACTCCATCCTGATGAAGGCAGTGAAGTGAGCCAAAAACACGTCCACGGATTGATTCCCTTCTCAAAGGGTGGGCTGACATTGCTAAACGAGAGAGTTAATAGAACACCTTACCCTGCACAGTGTTGACAACACAAGGAAATGGGTGGGGTCTGCAAGTGCGCAAATTTGAATGGTGCGCTATGAAATTCCTCCATCTACCCCACAAACATAACCGTATGTTGAGGTTGTCATGATTTGTTGTATTTAAAAAGTAAAATTGATAAAAGAAGTGAAAAGAAACTAAAGCGGTTGAAGCGCATTTTGCAACTCAAGTGTTGGTAATTCATAGGAAACCATAAGGTGAACATTCCTCAATTTGTCATGCAGGAAATAATTTAATTACACATTTCATTGATTATCCCTGGGTGATGCTGGGTACTTCAAGCTAGTGTGTGGGTGTGGGTGTGTGTATGTGTATGTGTGTGTGTGTGTGTGTGTGTGTGTGCACTCAGTGTACAAACCATTAGGAACACCTGCTCTTTCCATGAAATATACCAATCAGGTGAATCCAGGTGAAAGCTACAATCCCTTATTGATTGCACCTGTTAAATCCACTTCAATCAGTGTCGATGAGGGGGAGGAATCAGGTTAAAGAAGGATTTTTTTTAGCCATGAGACGAGTGAGATATGGATTGTGTTTGTGTGCCATTCGGAGGGTGAATGGGCAAGACAAAAGATTTAAGTGCCTTTGAACGGGGTATGATAGTAGGTGCCAGGCGCACCTGTTTGAGTGTGTCAAGAACTGCAATGCTGCTGCGTTTTTCACGCTCAACTGTTTCTCCGTGTGTATCAAGAATGGTCCACCCACCACCCAAAGGACATCCAGCCAATAGCAGCCCAGTGGTCGAAAACGGCTCCTTGATGAAAGAGGCCAAAGGAGGTTAGCACGAATTGTGCAGAGCAACAGACGGGCTACAGTTAGTCACCTGACAGTCCAGTACAACATCGGTGGTGAAAGACCCACAAAAGAATGCACAACTCATTGTATTCATTGTCAGGTTAGGCCAGATCAGATCTGTGACCTGCTACAGGTATGATGTAAACCTGTACTAACCTGTTCCATGGTCGGGTTGTCGACGACCAAACCGTTTCTCACAACAGGTTTTCTGGTGAGGAGGGTGTTTGGATATGGACACCCAGCAGGATAAAAAAACCAAACCGGTCAAAGGACGGAGGAGCTCCTTGTGAGCCAATGGCCATCCATACCTAGTACCCAACTGTGTCTGCGGACGTCCTCCTGCAGTTGGGTTACTTGTTATTAGGAGGTTGGTGGCAGGATTTGCATTCTGGACACCGGAAAACCCTTCATTCTGCAAAACATTCTCGAAGCACAAAAAAAATCTGAAAATACTCATGGGAGTACCTCCTGTGCAGCTTCCCTTCGCAGTGCAGCTCACCGGATGACGGGATTGGGGCAAAGCCTTCGGGACCTCCAATTTTTGATGATAGGAGGGAAATCATGGGGTCACATTCCCGTGTCAGATTGCGGGAGAGTGTGTCGGAGTGGTGCTGAGGTTTCGTCCACCAGACGGCAGTCTCCTTGGGTTAACCTGAGACGGTCCCTTCGGGTGGGTGCCTGGAATGTCCTATCCCTGAGAGAGGATGATCACCTGTCTCTGTTATCATCTGAGCTCAAGCATTTGGACATCGGTATTGCAGCTCTCTCTGAGGTTCGGAGACCGGATTGCGGCGAGTTCATGGTGGGTGGTTACACCTACTATTGGTTTGGTCACTCTCATGATTACCATGCCCAAGGAGTTGCTGTAGTTGTGTCCAATAAGGTGACTCCAATGATAATTGAGGTAACACCGGTCAACGAGCGTATTATGAGGCTAAGGATTCGTCACTCCTTGGGTGTCATTTCCCTGGTCTCTTTTTATGCTCCAACTGAGGCGAGTGATCTCACCGTGAAGGATGCATTCTACGCCACGCTCGAGTCTGTGGTTGATCAGTGCCCCAGGCGAGATACACTTCCAATCTTGGGGGATTTCAGTGCATCGACTGGAACTGACAGGGATGGTTATGAAACGTGTATTGGTCCCCATGGGCCAGGAACTGTGATCCTGAATTGTACTAAGTTCCTTGACTTTGCAACAAGTCATGGAATTAGGGTCACCGGTTCATGGTTTCAGTACCCGCAACCTCATCGCTGGACTTCGTATTCCAACGCTGGCGGTGTGGCAAAGGAGATTGACCATGTGCTCATTGACGGTCGCTGGAGGATGATCCAGAACTGCAGGGTCTACCGGAGTGCTCAGTTCCTCAATACTGACCACTGGCTTATTGTAGCAACTCTTAAGTTGCACCTTAAATCCAGGAGAATGGTACCATCCCAGCCTAGGCTGGATGTTAGCAAGCTCAAGGATGAGAGGGTAGCTGAGGAGTTTGCGAATAAGCTGAGTGAAGATTTGGGGGGTTGGGTGCTTTGGGAGATCCTGAAGAGTTGTGGAGTGCCTTGAAGACCACCGTCCGTGATGTTGCCAGTAGATGTCTTGGAACTCACCATAGGGTGAAGAAGAATTTTGTCTCAAGGGACACTGGAGATCATTGATCAGAGTCACAGGGTCAGGCTGAAGGGCAGAGCTGAGCTGTTCAGGGAGCTGAGGCGTAAAACTGCACACGCGCTCAGGGTGGATAAGGAGGCCGATGTGCGAGGAATCCATGAGGGGGTAAAGCATCATCTGTGGTCAAGTGATTCTTGTCCTGTTTGCAGGGGAATTCGCACATTGCGTTCGTCCAAGCCCATGTTGAGGATGTTGAGGTCACGGAGAGATTTACTTACCTTGGCAGTGATATTCATGTCTCTGCTAGCTGTGAGCCAGAGGTCAATGGACATTTGCATCAGGCCTGAGGAGTCATGGATTCACTGGATAATGGGGTGTGGCGCTGCCGGTACCTGTGCAGGAGGATGAAAGTCTGAGTCTTCAGGTCCTTGGTGCTTCCAGTCTTGCTCTATAGATGTGAGACTTGGACTCTGACCAGGCATCTGAGATGGAGACTTAATTCCTTTGGTACCAGGTCTCTTCGGAGAATCCTTGGCTATCGCTGGTCGGACTTTCTGTCCAATGAGCGGTTGCTGAGACAGACTCAAATGAGATTTGTTACCTGCATAGTCCGTGAGCGTCAGCTGTGGCTGTATGGACACATGGCTCGTTTTTCTGACGCTGATCCTGCTCACCAGATTCTCTTGGTGAGGGAGTGTCGTGAATGGAGGAGGTCAATGGGCTGTCCACATGCCTCGTAGTTGTAGCAGGTTGATCGGCATCTCAAGGAGATGGGGATGGGCCAGGCATCTGCCTGGGGGATGGTCAGACGGAGGCTCCTGGAGTGCCGGCGGAAAGTGGATGCAGTGACGTGCTGCTCTGGCGCATGGTCCCATACCTGACCTGACCTGACCACTCAAAGGACATCCAGCCAATGGCAGCCCAGTGGTCGAAAAAGGGCTCCTTGATGAAAGAGGCCAAAGCAGACTGACTCAAATTGTGCAGAGCAACAGATTGGCGACAGTTAGTCACCTGACATTCCAGTACAACATCTGTGCTGAAAGACCCATAAAATAATGCGCAACTCATTGTACCTTGACACGAATGGGGTATGGTAGAACTATGACTGCAGAGTTCCACTTCTTTCAGCAAAAAAACAAGAACCTGTGGTTTCAGTGGGCTAAGGACCAAAAACACTGGACACTGGAGGATTGGAAAACCATTGCCTGGTCTGATGAATCCTGGTTCCTGCTGGTTCATGCTAACAGGAGGACTATAGTATGGAGAAAATGACATGAGAACATGCATCCATCATGCCATGTGTCAACATTGCAGGCTGGTGGTGGTATGATGGTGTGGGGTGTTTTCATGGCACCCATTGGGCTCCTTGAGAAAAGTGGGGCAATATTTGAATTCCACAGGACATCTGAACATCATTGCCAATCAGGAGCATCATCCCTTCATGGCAGCAATGTATCCATCTGCAAATGAATTTCTTCAGCAGGATAAGGCTCCATGCCACAAATCCAGGATTACCCAGGAATGGTTCCACGACACATGACAGTGAATTCAGCTTAATGCAGTGGCCTGCCCAGTCACCACATCTCAATCCAATTGAGCATCTGTGGGATGAGATGGAATGAGCCATTCGGAGTAGAGATCCACGACCAGCCAACTTGACACAACTCTGGGAAGCATTGTCGTCAACATGGGCCAACATCCCTGCAGAGCACTTTTGACACCTTGTAGAGTCCATGCCCCGACGAATTGAGGCTGTTCTGAGAGCAAAAGGGGGTGCAACTCAATATTAGTAAGGTGTTCCTTATGTTTTTTTTCACTCAATATATATATATATATATATATATATATATATATATATATATATATATATATATATATTGCTTGCTTGATATTATATATATATATATATATATATATATATATATATATATATATATATATATATATATATATATATATATATATATATATATATATATATATATATATATATATATTGCTAATATATATATATATATATATATATATATATATATATATATATATATATATATATATATATATATATATATATATATATATATATATATATATACATCCATCCATTGGGACCATACTCTGTGCAGACCGTTGGAGCTGCCTAAGCAGTCTCCATGGTCCATGGACATAATCCTGGATGGGTCGCCACTCCGACACAGTATACCACAAGCTGGTACTCATTATGCCGACCTCGGAAGGATGACAGGCTGAGTCAATCCCACCTGGTATAATTTCAACAGCCAAGTGGGATTTTAACTCATGATCCTGAGATCCCAAGCCCACCACCCAAACCATTAAGCCAACACCAGGCATACAGACAGAGGGTTTGTACTTAATCAACAAAAGTTGGGACACCTGAAGGAATTGTTTGCATCAACTTTCAAGGGTTAATTTACTTCCGTTGCTGCAGAACAGCTGCAGTTGCAGAACACCTATTACTTGTTCCCTGAAAAGGGCTTTTTTTTTAAACAACTCTGACATTTACATTATTTTTCAGTTTTTGGTAACCTAAACTTTTTTTTAACCTCTGCCAGTTTACCGCTTTGTTTTGTACCATTTCAGGTTATTCACTGGACTTGAACTGCTTAAATTTCAGTAAAAACTGGGAAAATGGGGCGTGTTCTAAAACTTTTGACCGGTCGAGTATATGTATATATATATATATATATATATATATATGTGTATATATATATATATATATATATTATATTATAATCGCCTCTCCAACCCACATCACCACCACGACCCCTCAGGGACATCTCACGGTCTCCCAGGCCTTATAGACAATGGTTCATAATGTCACGAACAGAGAACACAGCATAGTTGCAGACATGTTTCGTCCCTGTTACAGCTCATCGTCCCTGTTACTGCTTGGGCTGAACTTGGATTCGGAAATATAGCAATGCTAAGTGTCCCCCCCCCCCCCCCCAACGGCATAACTGTGTCCTCTTGGTGATATCGTAATATAATAGACACTGCGTTCTTAATAAGCTCTCATAATTGCCAATTCCACTTATTATCCTGTTCCAGATGTCTTCATTATGGTTATATGATCTGTGTCGTGAGTGCCCAACATTGTTCTGAAACTCCTCGTTTCTCACGCCTTCATTGTCTTAATCTCAGAACTTATCGTTCAGGTTTCACATTTGCATAAAAATGTCGAGAGCATTAACCATTGTTCAAAGAAAATCAAATCTGAACCGATGTCCTTGTGCTCTGAGATCTCCACGTTTGATATTATTTTGAAAATGCTGTTTTTTGTTTTGACAGGTCTTCTTACCTTTGTTGCTTAACTATCTTTTGAAGTAAGTTATCTCAACAGTGAAATGCCCATATTTCTAATGTTTTCCTCATACATAAAAGTGACCAATTTGTGTGATGTTTGCAGGAACCGTTTTTTGCATATTTCCACATTTACAGGAGGATGTTAAATTTTTTTTTTTTTAGACAAACGATGCCCGAGAAGGTAGATGAAATTCAGAGTTGTGTTGAAAAAAAAATTATATACACACATATACAATGCCTATAGAACGTCTATTCACCCTTTCAAAATTTTCACCTTTTCTTGCCTTCTACCCTGGGATTAAATTACATAAAATGAGACTTTTTCCATCTTTATTTAAACATCGTAACCAACAACTTCCAAGTGAAAAACAAATTCTACAAATTTCAGGAAATTAATTAAAAATACCAAACTAGAATATCTTGGTTGGATAAGCGTCCACCCCCCTTGTAATAGCAATTATAAATTAGCTCATGTGTAACCAATCATCTTCAAAATCACACACCAAGTTAATTGGCCTCGACCTGTGTTACATTGTCGTAAATTCTGATTACTTGAGATTAAAATCAGCGGTTCCTCTCGGTTTCCTCTGCTGGGTAGTGCATTTCACAGGAAAGACTCAACTATCGAAACCAAGGAGCTTTCAAAAGACATCTGGGATAAAGTTGTGGAAACGCACAGATCAGGGGATGGGGATAAAAATATTTCAAAGGCCTTGAATATTCCTTGAGGCACAGTCAAGACAAATCATTCGGAAGTGGAAGGCATATGGTACCACCAAGACCCTGCCAAGATCAGGCCATCCCTCCAGACTGGATAACCAAGCAAGGAGACCGATCAGAGGGGACACCAAGAGGCCAATGGCAACTTTGAAAGAGTGACATGCCTTTATGGCAAAGATTGGTCACTGTATGCATGTGACAACAATATCCCAAGTGCTCCACAAGTCTGGCCCGTACGGTGGGGTGGCAATAACGAAGCTATGACTCAAAAAAAGCCTACCTTGAGTCCCATTTGAGGTATGCAAAAAAACACTACGGAGATTCTGAAGCCACGTGGCAAAAAAGTTTAGTGGTGTGATCTGATTTTTGCCAATATTGCTACATTGGTGAAAGCAGACACACTTGCCTCATACCCACTGATGTTGGGATCCACTCTCCAATTCTCCCTCATTATATTGAACAATTTTAGAATTTATAGACAATGCTTCTATCATATTCAGTGCTGGATTAACTATTAGGCAGACAAGGCATGTGCCTTAGGGCCAGCCAAAATTTTGGGCCAAAAATTATTTTCACATTAAATATTTGTCTTTTTTTGTATTAAATATTTTGTTCTTGAATCAGTTCATCTTTTGTCTGGGGTCCATTTCCATGAGCCCGAAATCTAATGTAAATTTTCAGGCCATTTTCTAAAATTTCAAAATGTGCCTTAGGGCCAGCCGAGGCTTAATCCGGCACTGATCATATTGATTCATTTATGTACAAGATTTTGTTTTTCATTTTTTCCCACAATCCTTTTTGCCATATTCAATCAAATGCTCTCTTTCATATCTATGAAAACCCAGTCCTGCATTCATGTGATGGTTATACACTCGTGTGTATAAATATATTTCTTAGGTTTAAAATTTGTTGTAATATAGGACATCAGAATTTAAATTGTCATCGATTTTGAGTATATATTTTGTAGAACCGTTTATTGGGGGTCCTTGTCTGTTTCATGGTGACACAAAATGTTGAGTCAATCATTCGGTTACTTTTCATTTTATGATTCCACTTGAAATTGCTGCTCTGGGATTCTCAACATGATCACAAGAATAACTATACCAGCACTCGGTAGAGCGCGTACCTCCGCCAGGGTGAACACTTTACGTTTTGTACCTCAATGATAGGCTGGATCTGCTGACCTGAACCAAAGTCGAACTCGAAGGGCACTCGGTTGAGTGCACACCTCCACCAAGTAATGCCTGATCCATGAGAACATATCGGGCCCAATACATGTTTGAAATATCATGTTATACAGAACTAGATCGTTTTTGGCCTGAATCTCTCAATGGTGAGTAATCACTTTTAAAATTAAATAATTCTCGTATCTGGATCCGGATTAAGATCTTCATCAAAATCGAATCAATTCGTCCTTGCAACATATCGAACCTGTCCACCAAGTTTCATCCGAATCCGTTCACAACTTTTTGAGATATCCTGTACACAAACAGACAAACAGACAGAAAGAGGTGAAAACATAACCTCCTTCACCTGTGGTGGTGGATGTAACAAGCTTCTCATCAAGTCAAGCACCAAGTTTTGTCATCATCCATCCACAACTTTTTGAGATATCCTGTTCAAAGACAGGCAGACAGATAGAAGAGTGAAAACAACCTCCAGAGACAGACAAGCAATATGTGTGGGGAGGAATTGGAGGGGGGGGGGGGAGAACCAGGAGAGAATGCATGGGGTGGACAATATGGATATAGAAGGGAACTCTCTGGAGGGAAAACTGGAGAATTGGAAGGAGGGGGGATTGGGGTGTGGTGAGGGTTGACGAGGGTAGAAAAGATCATTGTTTTGGAAAGGGGACAATCTGAGATGACTTTCAAGATCCATTTGACATTTTAACTGGAAAAAAGAACTCTATTTCATTTAGATACTTCAGCCGTTGGGCAACAGATTACTTACTGCTCGTGCTCGATCTTCATGACATTTGTTTTTGTTTTTTGCAACAATTGTAAAGTAAGCCGAACAGAGTAAAGCGTTAACGAGGAAAGTTAATAATGAAGATATGTGAACAGGAAAATTCAAATTGAAATAGTGCGCAACAATTTGGAGTCGATTTATTATCACAGTTGAAACTAGAGGGGGAGCACTCGGTAGAGGGCAAAACCTCCGCTGCCAATACTGCTGGGTCACTTAAGTGAACCTGATGTCCTATTCATTGTAGGTCAAAACGGATCAGACTCTACTGAACCACGATTGAATAAACTAAACTAGATCGACGCGCATGTAGAAATGGCAAAAAAATAAAATCGAATTTTTTTTGAAAAAAAAGTTGCAAAATTTCTGTTTTTTTCTCTCTAACATTTGTTTTTGGTTGGAAATCACTTAAAACATGTAGAAATGCAAAAAAAAAATTCAAATATTTTTTAAATAAAATCGAATTTTTTTTGAAAAAAAGTTGCAAAATTTTCTGGGTTTTTTCCTCCAACAAATGTATTTATTTTTGGTGGGAAATCACTTAAAACATGTCGAAATGCAAACACAAAAATTCAATTTTTTTTTTAAATGGCCGCCATAGCGGCCATATTGGACTTTGGACCAAGTCCAAAATCTAATGGCATGAGCCTTGGACCATACCTAATCCCCCCACCAAGTTTCGTCCAGGAGTTTTTCCGTAATACTGTTAACAAACAAACAAACAAACAAACAGACAGGGGTGAAAACAGTAACCGCCGTCCACCTTCGATGGCGGAGGTTAACAAGCATCGTATTTGAGTTTGTCGATAAATAATATTGTTCTGTTTGGTTCCTTTTCCGTATCTATGAAAAAGACCACATCATGCCTCCATTGGATGGATATTGTCATATTCATGGTTTAAGCTTCTCTGTGACCGAGCTCTGTTGTTGCAACTATTAAAGCATTGATTTTACAGAAACAGGGATTTCTTGTCCAGCAGAGTATGCAGCCAGAAATTTGGTAATAGAAATGGTTTTCCTTTTTTAGTTTACAACATGTCGGCATGTGGAAGTGCAACAACATGTACCGACGTGATAGATGGTATGATAAAATGATGGAACTAGAAACCATGGTGGGGTACTGTGGTCTTGAAGCCCTAGATTCCTAGAAAGAAGAGTGGGACCACATTTACTCAGGGAGGAGGTCCCATAAGCAGAAGCGTAAATAGGAATGAAGGAGTGAAGGTGGGCAATATGTCTGGATTTTGGATGATGTACCAGGAAGGAGGAAGTCACTGAAAAAACACATGCAACCTTGAGAAGTCGAGAAGGGGAAGAGGCCTGAAAGAGGAGAAGAAACGAGATCAGAAAAGAGAGAATTTTGAAGACAAATGTCACCAACTCGTCTGCGTTGAGAGAGCTCCAGGCACTGTCCCTTTGATATTTATTTTTATGGGATATGCCAATGATTAGGGTTGTACGATTAAAAAAAACATCAAGATTGGAACTTCTCGTTGTCCTTTAGTTCCAAAACAAACAAGTCTTCGAAGAATAACTTTTATTTGTCTAATCATGATATATGACAACGTCAGTTTGAGGTTCACTTTACAGGCGAGATATTCAAGCTTCAAGTTCGGCCATTTAAGATAAGCTACCAACACCATGAGCATACATAGCGCAGGTTTCGATAGATGATCATCTGAATTGCCAGTTGACAGAAACAAAGATCCGTGGAGTGATATATGCTTTTACACGGCTTCACCTCTAACAAAGAAGAGTAGAGAGACACCTCTCGGCTTTCATTGAAGCTCTCCAGCGTCAGAACATGGAGGACACTAAATCAAACACGAGCACAAATGTCATGCGAACATAACTGTACCGACCGATGGTCATTATTTCCTTTCTACGACTCTGTACAATCATTGTTTGGAAAGAAATGTCAAAATATTTACGAGACACGATAACGCCTCGATCCTCCCGTCGGGTTCCCATTAATTCGGTATGTCCACTCTCAGGAGAGCCAGAAAACAACATCTGTCCAATCTTAAGAATGAACTTTCAAACCTGTATCCCTCCTCTAACACCTGGTGTAGCCTGGTTAAGTCTGTCTCTGGTGATTGTTCCCCTTCCATCCGTTCTCTCTCTTCAAATGGCAGCACAGCCGACACTGCTCGTGAGAAAGCCGAATGCTTCAATTCTGTGTTTGCTTCCAAATCTTGTCCCCAACCAAATGTGGAGGCAAATCACATCTTGTGTTTGCTTCCACATCATCACTCTTGGTACCCGTCCTTCCTTGACACAACCTACTGCTCTTGGCTCTGTGTTTTTTGCACCTGAGAAGGTGGACAAGTTTCTGTAAATTCTCGACTCCGATTCTGTAACTGGACTGGATGGCGTGACCTCACGTGTCCTAAAATCCTGCTCTTCTGCTTTTGCACACACTCTCTCTGCCTCTCTGTCTCTGTCTCTGTCTCTGTCTCTGTCTCTCTCTCTCTCTCTCTCTCTCTCTCTCTCTCTCTCTCTCTCTCTCTCTCTCTCTCTCTCTCTCTCTCTCTCTCTCTCTCTCTCTCTCTGCCCTTTTACCCTTTTCACCCTGTCATTTGCCCTTGGTCATCTTCCATCTGCTTGGAAATCAGCCAACATCACTCCATTACATTTAACTCCAGCATGCAGCAGCAGGATCCAATGGATCCAGCTGATTAAATTTTTATTTATTAATATTGTCCTGTCCACGCTGGTTAGCCAATCTCCTGACACAGTTGGCATGGATGGGGTGGTTAACACTGACTGGACGGAGAGCTAAACGATTTCCCTTGGAGGCGAACAGCCGAGTTCCTTGGAGATTATAGCACGTGCGGGACGGGAGGCAGCGAAGCACGTACCAGAGGCCGTACATGAGGTAATTTGTGTGGCGGTATTCAATGCCAGGGCTCACCAACCGTCTTACAGTCTCTTTTCACAAACGAACTTGCCACACCGTTCCTCTCTAAGCATCGGGTCCGCTCACAACCATGGCCTGCCTTCTTCCTCGAACATGCAACGGGATGACGCCGAGTTATCACTGAGAGGCGCACTCTTCTTCTCTTCTCCCAAATAAAGCATACA
This sequence comes from Eptatretus burgeri, assembly GCF_056783735.1. NCBI lineage: Eukaryota > Metazoa > Chordata > Myxini > Myxiniformes > Myxinidae > Eptatretus > Eptatretus burgeri. The sequence continues at coordinate 44,410,088 of NC_140978.1, read as the reverse complement.
ACTTCACGACTCAGCCGAACAGACAATGGCCCTTGTCCTGTTCCAGCATGCGGACAAATTTGTTCTAGCGTGAACACGAGAATGCCCAGCCTTCTTCACCATGTTGAGGGGAAACCAGCCAGCGAGACCCTCCATGTCAACCACATACCTTGCCCAACTATCTCCTCTCTCACATCTCCTTACGTATACTGAGCAATCATAAGCCTCGGGGGTGTGACTTGGTGGCACGTAGCCGAGAAGGCGGGGTTTTTGCCTGCTCAGAATGTTCGGCTCTGTTCTTGTTGTTTGTTATAAGAACGTAATTCTTTTATTTCTGTTTTTGTAAATTCAAAAACGTGGGAAAAGATCACAGGGGTAATCACATTCTGGGAGAAATTAGTCTTAAACCCGACCTAGTTAACACAGCACTGCCCCCTGTGCGGTGACATGTAACAATCTTAAGCTGACAGTTTTCCCTCCTTAATTTACCTCAAGATGTCTCCTTCCCGTCCACAAACCATGCTCCACATTCCATTCAAGGTTCATCATGTCCGGGGGAATATCCTGAGTCACTTGTTATGTACTCAAGTTATTCTGGAAGCTTCTATGTGCTTTCACCATCTTGTTTTCTCATGTACTTGCTGAGTTTTTTTTTCTCAACTTCGTGTTTGTTTTACGATCTTTCAAATCGGATCAGCGATTCCGTTTCTTTGACAAAGATAAGCATTTTATTTTTACTACACATGATTTTTGAATTCACCAATTATTTTCTTCCAACAAAATATCACCTGATCTGTGAGATGCGTATTCTGCCTTTTGAGATCGTTGTACAAACCTTTTCTGCATCCTTATTCATCGACATTGTTTTGTGATTTATTTTTGGTATTTCTCCATTTTGAAATCATTTCCCACAGCGTTTCTCCCTTTGACAAATTTGTAAGTCTCTCTTTATTCTCATTATCGAAAATTGAATGGTTGTGTTCTCCATGTAAAGATGGTTGGTTGGATGCAGGAAAAACATCTCAAAGGTTGATATGATGTCATGTTAGCATAGGAGACGTCACAAGTGATCGAAATGTAAGAAACTCGGGAATGCAGCCTTGTATATGAATTATTTTCCCCCAGTATTTCACTGTTTTTCCCCCAATTATTACCCAGTATTTTACTTTGTTTCATTTTCTGGTCGATTGACGGAAAGCCCACGGACGGAAAGTCAAAAAAATCAGTGAATTGACATTTTCTGAGCAAATTTTTTAAAAGCAAATACTCCAACACCAGCCGCAACTTTGTATGGAAAAACAAAGAAAAAATACAAAAATATTACAAAATATAAATTCACATTACTTTGTTTTGGTTTTCTTCAAATAACAAAATTATTATGATTATTTTTTTTTGTAAATATCGTCCATGAGCCGAAACATTGTATATAAAAGCATCACAATAACAATATTGTTACGGAAATGGTCCTTATTGGACCACTAAATATAGGATTAGCTCAGATCCCCCATTAAATGCATGTTTAGCGAGGTTGTATGGTAAAATGGATGCTACATTTGTGTCGGGAGGTGTAGGATGCATGTTTTTATTGTTCGTACAGTGGTGGTGTGCCAAGGGCTCCCTCTTCTTCCTCCCCTCTATGGATGATAGGCCCCGCCCAGTCGGCTGAGAGGGTGTGGCCAAAAAGAGGAAGTGACGCGAAGGGGAGGAGTTTGTCCGCTTCGCCGAGAGTTGTGTGCTCGTGTGTCGAAGGAGCGAACAAAAAAGAAACTGTGGTGAAACTGTGAGCGCCGTGGTGGCGCCGATCGGCTGTACACGGGACAGCTGTGTCTGTTTTTCATGAGGAACGAGCCGAAAGAAAGGCAGGGAAGGCAACAGAGAAACGACGAGTGTCAAGTCGCGATCTGCTGGATGAGCAGGGGCTTCGAGGCAAGCGAGAAAAGAAATGGCAGTGGTGAATCAGCCGGGAGAGAAAGCTGAACCTGAAGGTCGAGTCTGCCATCGGCCGAGAAAGAAAAGGTGGAACTGAGAAACGACTGGTGGGAGTCGTGATCTGCTGTGTAGGGGCCGGCTGTGTCTGTCTGCGATCTGCTTCGTGAAGGAAGCAGGAGAAACGACTAGAGGCTGCCTGCACATCGAGTGGGCGATCGACTTTCATGAGAAGGTCCTCGACACGTTTGTCGACCCGCTTGCTAATCCGCCTGCCGGAACCCAAACACCTCCATTTAGGCCTTGTCTGGTGAACAGGCCAGGCCTGGATTTGTACGCTGGACCTTGAGAGAGATCGGCTGAGGCCCATCGTTGATCTGGCGGTCTTGCGCTGTCGACCTTACGCCATGCAGAAAGGAAAGAGGACGGCGCCGCCATCTTGCCACGCGGCGCGTTCGAGCTGGGAGCTCAAATCCGTGGACATCCGCTTGTTACGAGCGACATTCGTGCTTTTTGACATTTTCCTCTCGTCCATGAGACATCACCAAGTTCTCTGTCTTGCATGCATGCTGTCTGTCTGTCTGTCCTTGTCTGCACATGTTGTATAAGGCATATCTCGGTAGCGACCCCCTCAAAACCTGGAGTCCGTGGTTCCCTAGTTAAGAATGGGTTGAGGATTGTTAATAAAACCATTCTCGTGAATTTTGCTTGTGTTGTGTTCCTCGATGTTCCCCAATAAATCTGGTTGGTTCGGATGGGTAAATAAGTCATCTGGATCCAGTTTAACTATTCCGTGCAAGATCTGGAACACCAGGATCATGTCTCTCCCCGCCCCCCCCTCTTGTTTTCCAGTAGAGTAGGGAATACATGTTCAGTTCATTGAGCCTCTTTTGATAACTGAGATGGCAAATATCGGGGATGAGTTTGGTGGTTCTTCTCTGCACCCTTTCAACATTGTCAGTATCTATGTCGAACCTCTGGTGCTAGAGGTAATTACCCTACTCGAGGTGGGGACGAACAAGAGTATGAAACAGCAGAGGGATGGTCCTGATGTCCAGGTGGACGAAGGTCCTCTTAACAATCCTGATGACTTGGTATGCCCCGTTGACAAAAGTTGAGACATGTTGGTGAAAATTCAGCTTGTCATCAACAAGCATTCCCAAATCCTTATCTGTAGCCATACTCTGGAGTTCAGTTCTTCACATTGTGTACCTGGTACTGGAATCACTCCTGTCTAAATGGAGGGTATTACATTTTGACTCATTGAAAGGGAGTTGCTGTCTGTCAGCACAAGCGTCCACTCTGTCCAGGTCTGCTTGGAGACCTTCTTTGTCTGCAGCGTCCCATACGGGTCCATAGATCTTCGTGTCATCTGCAAATATTTGGACCCTTGCCTGCACTTCCAATGGTAGGTCATTTATGAAGGCTCCAAACAATGTTGGCCCAATCACACTTCCCTGTGGTATTCCTCGATGTACCGTAATCCAGGGAGATGCAGCTCCATTGACAATGACACATTGGACCCTATCAGTCAAAAAATTGTGAATCCAGCCGAAGATCTGTCCTTGGATTCCATAGGCAGCCACCTTTACGAGCAGCCTCTCATGTGGGAAAGTGTCAAATGATCGTCTGAAGTCGAGGTTCACGATATCGATCGGCTTTCCCTCATCGAGCAGTTTAGTCCATTAATTTGCAATGTTGAGGAGCTGAGTGGTACAGGATTTGCCAGGTGTGAAACCGTGCTGGCAGGTGGTCAACAGTTTGACTTCCATGTACTTCATTACAGCATCCTGCACAAGACTTTCCAAGATTCTCCCGACCACTGATGTGAGGCTAATAGGTCTGCGGTGGATTGGTGTTAGTGCACCTTTCTTGTGGATTGGTGTTATGTTTGTTTTCTTCCATGTGTCTGGTAAGATCCCTTCCTCAAGTGATTTATTGAAGATTAGTGTTAGTGGAAGTGCTACAGAGCTTGCAGTTTTATTTCAGTAGTCGTGGATGGATATTATCTGGACCAGCTGACATACTACTCTTCAGTCCTCTCAATTTCCTTTCAATGCTGTGTGCTGCCATGGTGACATTGTTCCAGTTTGATCAATCATGCAGATGTGTCAATGTAGGCAGGTTGTGTAGATCTTCATGGATGGATACACTCCCGAAGTAGTTGTTGAGGGTCCCTGCTTTCTCTTCGTTTGTCATGGTGAGTGAACCATCCTCCTCAACAAGGTTTCCAAACTCCCTTCCCCCCCCCGCCTTTGCTTTGCTATTAACGTACCTCCAGAAGCCTTTTGGGTTGTCTCCATGGCTGTCAACAAGCTCTTCTTCAAACCTGATGCTTAATGATCGTGTGGTAGCTCTCAGTTCATTCCGTTGTGTGATGTATGTAGCGTATTGCTACTCGGCATCTTGCTGATGGTCTCGATCACCCCTGACATCCTTGTACTTATCCCAGAGATATTTCTTTTTTCCTTGATTCATATCGTGCCTTGTTAGTGATGTTGATGCTTTTCCTCTTGCTCTGTGTATTTCTCCTTCTAGGTGCCCCAGAACTATGCACCTCGGACCAGTCAATACCTGGAAGAAGCATATCTCCAATTACCAGGCCCAGTGTAGTCATGCCCTCTGCTTCAGCACATGCTATGTCAAGCATGTCACACAATTCTTTAGAGTTCTCTATGCAACAAGCAGGACTCCTGTAGATGCAGCCTACAAGCAGCTTGCTCCTTCTATTAAAGATAGAACCTCTCTAAATTCAGATCCGACATTATGCTCTGAAGCCTGTCGTGTTGATTTCGCATTGATAGTGACTCCTCTACTTGCTCCTTTGGATTCAATATCCGTCCAGAGCAATTTCCGAAGACGCAATTTTGATTGATGTGTTCTTTGGTCGAACTTCTGTGATAAGAATAACATTTGGGTCCATTTCTCCAATTCGAACTTGAAGTTCCAGTATCTTGTTCATTAATGAGTCTGCATTGCAGTACATAGCATTCAGTTCATTTAGTTTCCTGTTTCCGTTTTCCTTTCTTACTAATTGGTGGTTATTTGGTGTGGTCGTTCCTCGTCACTTCTGGTTATCCATTGGGAAACCCCCTCCTGCCCCTTCAAGCTCTATGTTTCTGCCATTACTGTCATCAGAGAGATGTTGTAGAGAGTTGCTCAGTGCGATTGATGTCTTCACCATTATCCTCATTTTGGAAGCTCTGATTCACTTTTGACTCACCAAGATCAGTTTGGCATTTCTTTTCCCTGGTGATGACTTTCACCTGTCTCATGATGAGGTTGTGCTCACCACCTTCCTTCCTTGTTCTAAGCTCTTGTCTTGGTTTCCATCCATCCTCTATTTGGCTCATGATGAGGCCTGGTGATATGAATACATCCTTCCATCTTTTGCTCTGCCTCAAGTTCTTAGCTGATGCTGGAATATCCACCTTCTTTTTGTGACTGTCAAGTTGGACGAGCAGTATCCTTGGTTTTACATTCCTGTTTTGACCTTTTCATCTGAGTGTAATTGCTTTCAATATTTGTGTTCCCTGCACTCACACTCCATTTGAGGGAACGTCTTTCGCTGCCTTCTTTCAAGAAGTCCGGCCCTCTGCAACCCGATCGTGGATCTGATCCTGCTTTGACTCGGGAACATTGAACATTACAAGGTTGTTCTTCCTCTTCTCGCGGTCTACCATTTCCTGCATGATTACCATGCTGACCACCCTCTCTTTTGGTTTCGACATAACTTCACGTGTTTCCCGGCTTCAGGTGGACGGACCGGGGATTTGAGTTTTGGGTGGACAAGTGACAAGTGTCATCAAATGTATTCCTCTGAGTAACCTCAGCATCAGTCTTTCTCATTTCTTGCATTTTGTCTTCCACCAAACCCATGACTGACTGCTGTACCTCTTGGCTGTAATGGTGACCATCAGCAAATCGGACCTCCTGGCTGTAATGGTGAGCATCAGCCATGGATTATCTCTCACACGGTAAACCCGCATAATGCTCAAGGAACAAATTGAGTGGTCATCATTGGTGATATTGTGAGGTACGATTGGAATTACAAAGATGAATGTAGTCTTCATTGGTTAGATATTTATACGGTATGCTCTTCTGACGAAGGTAAATATGTCTGAAATCTGGAAAGGCGGCTCTGTTTGATGTTTAACCAATGGCGACCACACAATCTCTGTCTTTTGATATGAATGACTCGGCTGATGCGTCCGGGTCAGAGGTGATGCTTTGGTGTGTGGATGCGCAGGACTTTCAGTCATTGGAGATTGGGGGAGCGCTCGTCATGCTCCATAAATGTTGATTTATCTGCCGATCGCACGACGTGCCTTCTGGTTGAATGGTTTGCATTAGCAGGAACAATTGTCTGGGTGGCAGACGGAAGGTTGTTCTTTGTGGATTCTGCGGTTTTACCATGCGAGACATAATCCGTAGCTGGTGCTCTCCATTACAGCCAGGAGGTTCGATTGGAACATATATGTGTATTTTTGTATTTTTGCTCCTCTCCTCGAAAACTGTGATTGACTTTCAACGTACTCACCTCATATACCCTCCTTTCTCTTCTCCATTAAGGATTCCTTTCCTAATACGATCAGTTTTCTTTTTGATAATTTACCACACCCTTTCCATAATACAGTATGTATTTATCTCAGTAAATGAAATAAAGGAATTTGGTGTATAGGGTGTATATGAAATGATGACCACAACATGTATTAACTGAAGTTGAGAGGGTCCTGTGATTGTTTTGAATTTTCAAACAAAAGTTACCAAATTGAGATCTACAGCAGCTATCACAGAGATACGAATTATGATTGTGATGAAGCACAACAGGACTGCATCTTGCATGACTTTTGGCCTTTGCTGTTGGAACTTTCAGATGCAGTTGATTTACCTGTTTGGCATTCCCATGAGAATGCTTCCCGTGACCTGATGGGTGCTTGGCTTCAAATTACATAATGGTATTCTCTATTGATTTATCTGGTGTTTAATCACGTCCTTGTAATGTCATAGTTTACCAATATAAAAGTAAACTGATCTCTCATCATGCTTCTGGCTTGCATGTGATATATCTACAAGCAAGGCCGGCGCTACCATAAGTCCAACTAGGCAGCCGCCTAGGGCGCAGACCTCAGAGGGGCGCATTACTGACCTTTACGGGTCACAGTTTTGTTGCAAATTATTGTTTTAAGAAAACACATAATAAAAGGAAAATATAATATTTCATTGTTCATAATTTGCAAGATTGAAAGAATTTGGAAAAATCATTGATGCATCATGGAAACAAAGACATTGATGCTGAAGATCTGTGTTGCGAACTTGTACCAATAGCTCGAAGATTTCCAAAGTCTATGCCGCCACAAGAAGTACTTCTCTTCATACTACAACAAAAACTCCTGGATAATGTGCCTAATGTTTCCGTTACTCTAAGGATCCTTCTCTCACTTCCAGTATCAGGGGCAAGTGGTGAACGTAGTTTCTCAAAGCTCAAACTTATAAAAACTTACATATGCTCTATAATGTTGGAAAAGAGACTAGTTGGCTTGGCAACTATATCAATTGAACATGCTCAAGCATCGGCACTTGATCTGGTTGAATTGGTGACAAAATTTGCAAAGGAAAAGTCACGCAAAGTGAGATTTTGATGTGTCCGGAATTGAAACTTTAATGAGACGTTTTTAACTGTCTGTTTTTTGTTTGTTTCTCTGTCTGACTGTAAGCAAAATATTGTGGTAAAATAAATTTAGTCGTTTCAAGTTTTGTGCTTTTTATTTTTTCTACAAAACATGTTTTTAAAAATCGAAGTTGGGAATTTTTTAGGGGGGATGCAAGTAGCTGGCCTTGCTGAGGGCGCAAAATAGTCTGGCGCCAGTCCCTGTGTACAAGGTCCCCTACGTTGCCTTAAGCGGTGCTCACACAGTCCCAAGCATTTTGATTCATCACGACTTTTTGGTGTTCACTTGAATACATTTTAAATGGGGTCAGGCGTCAGGTGCTGAACCAGTTGGTGCCATGAGATGGGGTAGATGTTGTTCACGTGACTACTGTTGCCATGACAACCGCTGCAGACAGTGAGTCATGCTGGACCAAATGTCTGTGCACTGTTCACAGGGATTTAATCCACACCACTAATCCTTGTTCCCAGATTGATCAACTAGTTGGATTGAGATTGAAGTAACTTTCTTGTGTAAACGCACTTTTGGATATTTGTGAAACAAAAACAAAAACAGGTATTATGGGGAAGCTCAGCTGTTTGATCATAGTAACCTGCTGTGGCTGATACCTGGCTTTCGATGTCATGTGGCTAAGGGCTCTATGTGTGGCTTGGGAAGTAATGAAAACAACACGACGTACGACGGGCTATGATTCGCTGCAGGCGTTGGCTTTGCGCAATGAAATTTTGACAATGTGTGTTTTGCGTCTAAAAGTTGTACAATTAAGATTCTTATAAGAATCCAAGAACACCATTAAAAAAATCTCCATGAGTCTCGACTTTCTTGGTTATGACATCATGTTGACGGGTTTTGGTGTACTCGTTGACACAATCTTCTCGGCGAAGGAAATCTGACAACCCTGGAAGAAGAACCAAACATTAAATGGGTTCAGTAAAATGGAATGACAATTACAAGATTATTGTTGAAGAATATTTTCATGCTCTATACAAGGAGCAAAGAAGAAGTTTGTGAGAGTGGCGTTGATTTCCTGACAAAACCCAAGTTGGGGGGGGGGAGGGGGCATGTTGTAAGTTACAAGAGTTTGGCTGATTGAACTGCACGACTGCCTCTGAAATTATCAGAAATATAATCGATGTATTAATAAGTTAAGGGACCCGCTTTGCCCTCTCCTCCTACTGGTGATGGTGTGCACACATTTCTTTGACTGTCAACTCACCCTTGTGTGTTTGTGGGTATTATGACTTTTGTAAACCTTCGTTTAGACTTTAGGGGGTGTTTTCCAGAAAACACACACATTCAGCCTCTTATTGATCATAATTTATCATAGCCATCTTGTTTTTGTGCAGATGAGATTATATGACATACATTTCATGGATATACTTTGTCTGCACACTCGTTGGTGTTTTACCATGTGGCTCAGTGGGGAACTTGCACACTGGTAGAACGGTATGCACCCGAGTTTGAATCTCGCTGGCATCAATTAATTTTTTTTAATGACCCATTTTGTTCGACACCATGAGCAAGCGAGGTTGACATGGTTTCAAATCTGGAGAAATATGTTTTAATTCAGCGGTCACACTCGAGTTCTTCGTGGTGGAGGAGTTTTTAAAATTTTCTGTTTTGCACCACGAGCAAAGCGACCTTGACATCGTCTCAAAGCAGGAGCAAGTTATTCTTGGACTGCAGCACCACTATGAATTTGTGCAGTCTTATTGGTTACAATTACCTCCACTTCACTTTACCTCCAGTTGTGTCAAGATATCGCACCGCAGGTTTCATGGGGTTCCGCTGGCATGAAAATAAGTGAAGTGTTTGCCCCGAACAGTGTGTCAGGATGATGAAGAAGTGCACAAATTTCTAAATATTAACTCAACAAAATAATCATTATGGATGACTTTGATGCAAAACAAAAACAAGGAAGAAAGAAAAAATACCGAGGAAGCTGTTAGAGGTTTTTGAATTGGCAAAAGGAACAGAAGAGGAAGCAGCTTACTAGAACTTGTGATTAAAATTAGTTTCCAGATCATGAGCATCATCTCTGAAAAAGAAGAAACCAACAAAATGGACATTGATTTGACCAAATGGAGGAAAAACAAAATTTGATAGATTTAATTTCAATAACAGAATCAGAATTGAACAAGACAACAACAACTGACTGGGGGCAAACATGTCATAGAAATGGATACTCAACAATGGATCACCTTCGTTCATAAAATAAATCTGCTTCTGGGAAAATCAGGAGAATATAAACTTCCTTTGTGTTTCCTATTTATTGGTTCTTAAAAATATGTCGACGGTGTGGAAACAAATCGTCATCATACGAGTTCTACATCACCCAAAGGTCAACTCCAGGTACATCAATATATCAAGCGAAGTATGCAATGGAGGAACAACGACCTTAATACTGCAACCAAAAGAGTGATCAAGATCGAAAGAGGTGTCGGACGGGGAGACACGACCTCACCAAAATTGTTCACTGCATGCCTTGGATGATACCAACAACTAAAATATTTGGAAAATGGAGGATACCGAAACCACCTACGATTCACGGATAACGTAATCGTCATCCCCATGCTTTTTGAAAATAATGGGGGAAATGGTAATCGACTCCATCTGTCAGTCTGTCATGACGGTATTTCCTAAACAGTGAGACAAAATTCACTAAACTTGGTAGTTATGATCACCACATGGCAAGCAGGTTCGAGAGCAGTGGTATCATGGGACGGGACCAAAAGGCCAAATGCTAAAAAATGCAATTGTGGGAACATTTGGAACATTTTTTTATGAAACTTTGTATATGCAGTCAATATTGGGGGACGCATGAAACATGTAACGAGTTTTTAGATCCCCCCCCTCCTTTGTTCATACCCCACGGAGTGGGGACTTGGGGTCACAGGGGTCAAACGGGGGGGGGGGGTGGGGGGAATTTAGCTTGAAATTTGATATTGGGTCCTTTCTGGTGGAACATTTTGCCATCTTTCATCGCTAAATTGAATAAACCAGCAATGATATTAACTTAGGATTATTCATACAAATGCATACAGATCATTTTAAAGAAGTGAAGAGACATAGTAGAGCATGATGGAGAGCATTTGTGAGATAAAATTATTTCCTCTAAAGAAAACTGCCCTTGTGACTGAATTATGGAAAGTTTACAGTCGATGTGTTCTTCCAGCAACAGTGTGTGCCAGTGAAACGTGGTCTCCAACAAATAAGTTGGAGCAACAATTGATCACCATGTGAAGAGCCGTGAATAGATGATGTCTTCGCATAACCAAAGGGGACAAGAAGAGAAACTAACGGCTCAGACGGAAAACAAAATGCCTTGACGTTCTGGTCACAATGGGAAAAAATTGAAATGGAACCGGGCTGGACATGAAGGAATGCATGGAAAACGGACAACCAGTGGACGAGATGACCCGGCCACCAAGAGAAATTGGCCATTTAGATAAGGCTCTGGAAGAAGAGCAGGAAGTGCAAAGATTAGATGAAGATGAAATTGAAAAGGTCATTGGGTTACAATGACCTGAAATTGCATTGAATATAACATAATGGACCGTGTTGAGGAAGGCTTTCATCCTACAGTGGATTCAATATGCTGGTCAGATCAGGTTATAAGTATAGTACATGGTTAGTAAGAAAAATATTTCCTTACTAATTGTATGTACTTGCTCATTGAAAAATAAAAACACTTTAGTACAACTTAGGACTATCGTGAGTATGTTTTTAAACGTTGCACAAATCATTTGGTCATTACATTCAGCTTTAAAGTAGAGAGTGGATCGAGACTCGCATATCCACACGTTGTCATGTACTGTTGGATCCATGGAAGGTTGGATCCACGGCATAAGGCTAAGCTCTTCCAAACCGTTATCCAAGGTATATTTCACTTTTGCATGGAGTTGATGCATCGCCCATGTCAGGTTCTGAGGTCGATACAATTTAACGTGCCATCAGATGCTAGGTCACAGATCGCTTTGACTACTGGCCTATCTTACTCTGGAGTGATGCCTCAAAGCGTCTGCAGGAGCGAATGTGCCGTTTGAAGTTGGGTTCCTCGGCACATGGAGCGCCAAACATTCTTTGAGTGTGATAGCATCGGATTGCAAAATTCTCTTGGAAACCGAGCATTGACTGCTTTGCTATTTTGTAAAAGATGTCAATGAATCGTAATGGCTTTACACAATACTGTAGTTTGGCACACCATTCCACAGGCCTCACTTTGCAAGACATGCTTTTTATATATATATATATATATATATATATATATATATATATATATATATATATATATATAGTAGTTCCTATTGGATCCAACCTTTCGCAACTTACTTTTTAAAAATAATTAAAGTGACTGTGGTGTTGCGTGAGTATTGTCTGTTAAGAGCCATCTGTCGATGATTTTCACGTCAAGAAATGTACTCTGCAATTGCCTTGAAAACCAGTCTATGTGACTTTGTTTGATTCTGCACCTTGTGATGCATTTTGTGTGTTTGATGTGCACTACGTGTGTTTAAGCTTGCGACGTATGCTTTTTGGTTGAAAGATCACTGAAAGCTTATGCGAGTTAGTCATTTTATACTCGTAAGAAAGTGAATAGTAAGTCATTTTATGCTAGCATATATACTAGAAGAAAGTGAGTAGTACGTCATTTTATGCTCGTGTTTTGAAGTAAGCATGCTAGTAGAAAGTCATTTCATGCTGCTATGCTTTATGCCAGCATACACTAGTAGGAAAGCTCGTAGTAAGTCATTTTATGTCAATAAGAAAGATAGTCGTAAGTCATTTTATGCTAGTAAGAAAGCTCATAGTAAGTCATTTTATGCGAGTATGTTTTATATGAGTAAGAACGTGAGAACTCATTATATGTAAGTAATAAATCATATGCTAGTAAGTCATTTTATGACAGTAATAAATCGTTTGCAAGTAAGTCATTTTTGTAAGTGATAAATTATATGTTAGCAAGTCATTTTATGTTAGTAATAAATTGCATGCTAGTAAGTCATTATATGCTAGTAAGAAAGCTCATAGTAAGTCATTTTATGCGAGTATGTTTCATATGAGTAAGAACGTGAGAACTCATTATATGTAAGTAATAAATCATATGCTAGTCAGTCATTTTATGACAGTAATAAATCGTTTGCAAGTAAGTCATTTTTTGTAAGTGATAAATTATATGTTAGCAAGTCATTTTATGTTAGTAATAAATTGCATGCTAGTAAGTCATTATATGGAAAGTAATAAATCATATGCTAGTAAGTCATTCTATGTAAGTGATAAATTGTATGCTAGTAAGTGATTTTATGTAAGTAATAAATCATATGCTTGGAAGTAATTTCATTTAAGTAACAAATCGTTTGCTGGAAAGTCATTTTTTGTAAGTAATAAATCATATGCGAGTAAGTCATTATATGTAATAATAAATCATATGCGAGTAAGTCATTATATATAATAATAAATCAAATGCTATTAAGTCATTATATGGAAGTAATAAATCATATGCTCGTAAGTCATTGTATGAAAGTAATAAATCGTATGCTAGTAAGTCATTCAATGTAAGTAATATATCATATGCTAGTAAGTCATTATATGTAATAATCAATCATATGTGACTAAGTCATATGTGAGTAATAAATCATATGCTAGGAAGTAATTTCATGTAAGTAATAAATCATTTGCTGGAAAGTCATTTTTTGTAAGTAATAAATCATATGCTAGTAAGTCATTATATGTAAGTTATAAATCATATGCTAGTAAGTCATTATATGTAAGTAATAAATCATATGCTCGTAAGTCATTTTTTGGAAGTAATAAATCATATGCTCGTAAGTCATTATATGTAAGTTATAAATCATATGCTAGTAAGTCATTATATGTAAGTTATAAATCATATGCTAGTAAGTCATTATATGTAAGTAATAAATTGTATGCTTGTAAGTCATTTTTTAAAGTAATAAATCATATGCTAGAAAGACATTATATGTAAGTAATAAACATATGCTAGTAAGTCATTCAATGTAAGTAATAAATCGTATGCTCGTATGTCAATTTTTGTAAGTAATAAACATATGCAAGAAAGACATTATATGTAAGTAATAAATCATATGCTCGTAATCATTATATGTCAGTAATAAATCATTTGTTAGTAATCAATATATGTAAGTAATAAATCATATGATAGTAATTATTATATGTAAGTAATAAATCATATGTTAGTAATCATTATATGTAAGTAATAAATCATATGTTAGTAATCATTATATGTAAGTAATAAATCATATGTTAGTAATCAATATATGTAAGTGATAAATAATTTGTTAGTAATCAATATATGTAAGTAATAAATCATATGTTAGTAATCATTATATGTAAGTAATAAATCATATGTTAGTAATCAATATATGTAAGTAATAAATCATTTGTTAGTAATCAATATATGTAAGTAATAAATCATATGTTAGCAATCATTATATGTAAGTAATAAATCATATGTTAGTAATCAATATATGTAAGTAATAAATCATTTGTTAGTAATCAATATATATAAGTAATAAATCATATGTTAGTAATCATTATATGTAAGTAATAAATCATATGCTAGTAATCATTATATGTAAGTAATAAATCATTTGTTAGTAATCATTATATGGAAGTAATAAATCATATGTTAGTAATCATTATATGTAAGTAATAAATCATATGTTAGTAATCATTATATGTAAGTAATAAATCATATGTTAGTAATCATTATATGTAAGTAATAAATCATATGTTAGTAATCATTATATGTAAGTAATAAATCATATGTTAGTAATCAATATATGTAAGTAATAAATCATTTGTTAGTAATCATTATATGTAAGTAATAAATCATATGTTAGTAATCATTATATGTAAGTAATAAATCATATGTTAGTAATCATAATATGTAAGTAATAAATCATATGCTAGTAAGTCATTATATGTAAGTTATAAATCATATGCTAGTAAGTCATTATATGTAAGTAATAAATCATATGCTCGTAAGTCATTTTTTGGAAGTAATAAATCATATGCTCGTAAGTCATTATATGTAAGTTATAAATCATATGTTAGTAAGTCATTATATGTAAGTAATAAATTGTATGCTTGTAAGTCATTTTTTTAAGTAATAAATCATATGCTAGAAAGACATTAGTAGGGTAAGAATACTGATTCTGGCTCACTTTTCCCCATGTAAATGAATGGGGGATTTTCAGCGATTCCCTTTTTTTTTCCCTAAAAATAAACCCCCTTTTTATCCCAAGGTATATTTATTTGTCTCCCCTTTTAACTTGGAGGTTGAACCTCATTGAATTGAACACCTGAGGGTTGAACAGCTCACTCATTGAACCTATAAAGATTTGTTCATTCTCAAATTCCTTCAATAGTTTAATTTTCTTTGCACAATAATCCCCATCTAAAATATTGACAAACAAAACATTTGAATCTTTATATTTTTTAAGATACCCCATTTGTGTCATTACGAAATGATAAACTTCTCTTAATGCTCTTGTTTGACCACCTCCTGAGCCACAGGTTATTTTTTGTAAAGCCCCGCCCACTTTTCTTTAAGCCCCGCCCACTTTTGCTAAGCTCCGCCCACTTTTCATAAGGTATTTTTTCTAAGCCACGCCCACTTTTCCTAAGCTCCGCCCACTTTTGCTAAGCTCCGCCCACTTTTCATAAGGTATTTTTTCTAAGCCACGCCCACTTTTCCTAAGCCCCGCCCACTTTTGCTAAGCTCCGCCCACTTTTCATAAGATATTTTTTCTAAGCCACGCCCACTTTTCCTAAGCTCCGCCTACTTTTGCTAAGCCCCGCCCACTCTTACATCATTTCCAGTTCATCTCTGACTCACAAAGAAATCACTAGAAAATTACAGGATGTTATGGTTTTGAAAAATTTCCCAATGAAGGCTTGCCTAGGCTTGCCCAGGGAATTTCCAAAGGAAACCACACCCACCAGTCTTTCTCTATAAAAGCTTCAAACCCAGGCTCCATTTTAAACATTTGTTCTTGCTGGCAATGGTGTTCTGTGTGCTTGTCTCAAACTCTCTGTCTTCTATGGAACTAAACCTTCAAGTTGATGAACTGGATTCAAACCTCTTATCTATTGAGGTAAGATTTTTTATTTTCCTATTTTCAAACTTTGATTGAAGCATACTCATTTAATAATTAAATAACTTAATTAATACATTATTATTTTCTCTCACAGGAAATTGTGTCTGAAATACGAAATGAAAATACTGCTTTTGCTACAACTTGGGGGAAATTGTTGGCTTGGTTGAAGACCTTGAGTGGGATGACTTTGGTGTTCCTTGGAACTCTCTGTCTTCTATGGAACTAAACCTTCAAGTTGATGAACTGGATTCAAACCTCTTATCTATTGAGGTAAGATTTTTTATTTTCCTATTTTCAAACTTTGATTGAAGCATACTCATTTAATAATTAAATAACTTAATTAATACATTATTATTTTCTCTCACAGGAAATTGTGTCTGAAATACGAAATGAAAATACTGCTTTTGCTACAACTTGGGGCGAAATTGTTAGCTTGGTTGAAGACCTTATGAGCGACCAAGACCCACAGAACGAGTTCGTCCTTGATGACCCAACCAAAGAGTTATACCTTGGAGACCAGCAAAATCCTGAAAAAGAGTTTTACAGCAATAGTACTCATTGTGAGTTATCAAGACAATACCCACTGAACAAGTTATACCTTGATGAGCCAGAATACAAGTTTTACCTTGGAGACTCACAAATTTTGAAAAAATCAGTAAATGAGTTCTGCCTTGATGGTTTAAATAACTACCTTGGAGACTCAGGAAAAGGGTTTTGCCAAGATGGTTCTAAATATGGGGCCTACCTTGGAGACTCACAAATTTTGAAAAAATCAGTAAATGAGTTCTGCCTTGATGGTTTAAATAACTACCTTGGAGACTCAGGAAAAGGGTTTTGCCAAGATGGTTCTAAATATGGGGCCTACCTTGGAGACTCACAAATTTTGAAAAAATCAGTAAATGAGTTATCCTTAAGAGACTTTGTAAGTTGGTTTTACTTTGAATACTTGAAATGTGGGTTCTGGATTGATAACTCACAATGTGATACATATCTTGGAAACTCAACGGGAATGTGGTTATACCTTGAAGACTTGGAAAGTTGGGTTTATGTTGGACACTTGAAACTTTTTTGGGGGCTTTTATTTATTTATTTATTTATTTATTATTATTATTATTTTATTTATTTATATTTTGGAGACTTTTGGAGTTGCTATCACTCTTTGGGATCTAAACCTATCGATGTAGTTCTTTGTCGGATGGTGCTTGATGGGAGCAAGATCAAGAAAGTTCTGGGAAGAAAGTGCAGGCTTACTCCCCCTTTTTACGTCATCAAACCTGAAAGCCTTAAAAGACAGAATTGGAAGAAGAGAAAAAAAAAACGTAAAATATATATATATATATATATATATATATATATATATATATATATATATATATATATATATATATATATATATATATATATATATATAGGTGGAAATCTCATTTTGAAAAAGACTGTGTTGGGTGAGGATTGAGTTGGGGTTGAGATTTTGAATGTGAGGGTTGGGGTTGAGATTTTGAATGTGAGGGTTGGGACACACACACATACACACCAACAAACAAAGTTAAGCCTTGACTATTCAGTTGAGGATTCTGTGTTTAGGGTTCACAGATCTAAGAACGTCCCCCTTGACACACATTATATACTGTTATACACCTCGGACTTGGCCCTCGAGTGTCCACAACGGTGTATAGTAGGAGGGAGTGAAGCGCCAACCTATTGCTCCCATTGCACACACACACAAACAAAAGTTAAGCCTTGACTATTCAGTTGAGGATTCTGTGTTTGGGGTTCACAGATCTAAGAACGTCCCCCTTGACACACATTATATACTGTTATACACCTCGGACTTGTCCCTCTAGTGTCCACAAAGGTGTATTATCTGCTTAGTTTTGTCTTTTGTAATTCCTGTGAATAAAATGAACCTAAAATCTCTTCCCCTTCCAAATCATATATTTTATAAGTCCAAGGAACTGTATCTATTACATCAACAATTTTAAAAAGTTCTTTCGTCCATCGTTCAGTAAAACCCTTTTCAAAATGAGATTTCCACCTATATATTCTTACGATATCACCAACTTTGAACTTAGGTTTTCTGACATTAATCTCTTTTTCATATTTTAATTTTGTAAATGTTTCTGATGGCTTCATATTCGTTGACGTGTGAATCGTGTCATTATACTTATCCACAATATCCTGAATAAAAGATAACCATTGTTGTGAACCGAGTTGTGTGAATTTTTTATATAGTCTCTCTTTTAAGGTACGATTAAAACGTTCAACAACAACTGCCTTCCCTTCATTAAAGGTACTGTATAATGTAATACTGTTATTTTTTAAAAAATTCATAAATGTCTTGTTATAAAACTCTCTACCCTCATCAGTCCACAATTTCTTAGGTTTTCTCTTACTTTTATTAAATATCTGTTGAAAAGCTAACATAAGAGTATTACCTGTTTTGTTTTTTAAAGGGACAACCCACGCATATCTACTCCTCAAATCAATAACGGTTAAAGCATACTTGTACCCCTTATCATTATTGAGTTCAATCAAATCAGCAGACCAGATATAATCAACTTCCTTGGAATAAACTTTCCTTCTCTGAAACTTTGTGAATATTGGTTTATGTAATTCATCAGCTAATTGCTCTTCAGTCTTAATGGCATCATTAGAGCCTATAAGTTTTTTGAATTTCCAAGTCCAAGTTTCAATTTAGCACTAATCATCTTCTTCACGATGAACCTATCAACTTTTTCTCTCAAGGTTGGATTTTGTATCAGAGACAAATTATATAACATTTCTCTATCGGCTTCATGCTTTTCTTCCAACGTTGTGGTATTCCCATAATCAATATCGTGTCTCATGCACACTTCATCAACTCTATTGATTGGTTTACTCCAGGATTTAGGATTGTCTGCCTCATCTAATCTTTTATCCAAGTTTGTGCCTGGACCACAGAAAGAATACCCTGGAAGATGTAATTCCCCTGGTATTCCAGTAGTTGTAAATTTACTTCCTGATAAAAACTTTTGTATATCTCCTCCGAGTTTGTGTTTGGAGATAAATTGATTTTTTTTGAACCACACACCGAACATATACCTTTTTGTATAACCCTGTTATTTTTACTTTTAATATATGAAATATTTTTAGTATTAGTTTTCTTTTACATTTGAGACAATAACTCATTTATTTATGAGAAAAATTTCTGCAGAGTGCAAAAACCTTTTTAGTTTCCAACATGCACATTTGAATCTTAATTTTTAAAACATAAAGAATCCTTAGAAATGCCTTCACTCTCTCCTCCATTTATTTAAGAAAAAACTTGAATTAAAATACATGTCTTCTCGATGTCGATAGTCTTGTCGAAAGTATTGTAAATAGACTTTTTAATTCTTTGTATTCCTCCCTGGTGAGATAAGTTAATTTCTTTAATACCTCTATTCTTTTTTGAATCTCACTGGTTTCTATATTTTGATATTTATTCATTCTCTCTCTTTCCTCCCTCTCTCTTCTCTCTTTCCTCCTTCTCTCTCTCCTCCTCCTCCTTTTCCTCCTCTTCCCTCTCTTCTTCAACTCCTTCCTCATCCCTTACTATACTTGAATCGTTTACACCCCATAGAATATTATACATATATTCATCAGGATTTCTTGTTATTCCTGTATCCAAAATAATTTTTTTTACAACAGGATACCAATAAAATTTCTTTTGAATTTCTAAAAGAGCCTTACCTTTTCTTAACCTCATAATTTTTTCATTATTTAACATTCTAATTAAATCTAAAGTTGTTGGTTTATCAACATCAGCATAATGCCAATCTTTTATTGAAAATACCTCATTCTTATGTTGTAGAACATATTTATTAAAATACCGAATACCCTTTTCTTGAAGGTATGCTTGAACACAGAAATGATAATTTTCTTGAAGCCTTCTTGCTGTCATTTATGTATTAGAAATATATGTTAGAATAATATTATGGCACGAAACACCTCCCCATCTTCCCATAGTTAAATCATTTTGTATTTCCTTACTTATTATATAAAATCCTGTTTTTTCTGTTTTCATGAGATAAACAAGGGCAAAACCATTATTATATTTACCCTTATTAAATTCTTTTATTTGTTGTTTACTAATCGTGGCTCCACAAAACTCATTCTCGATACCAAGTGGATAATATTCTTCCTTACGAGACTGATTTAATTGTTCCAGGTCTTCGAGGTTAATTTTAAATGACCAATTATACCCTAAATCATTCATATCATACCCCCATTGTTCTATTCTCATACAAACGATACGCCCTTCTTTATAAAAATTTATTTTAATTCGAACTGTGAATTCTGTATGACCTGGAGATAATATCAACACTTCTGTATCTTTAGAATACACAGCCGTTTTATTTAAGTATATATATTGTGATAAATCGCTTAATCTCACCAAGTCATTTGCGTCAGTCGGGCTTGGATAATTTTTTAATTTATAAGCATTTTTCATGTTAATATTTTTGTTTATATTATATTTATGTCGTTCAGCCTGTGCCTTTGTGTAATAATTTGATAAATCAATATCCAGTTCTTGAGATACACCAAAGATAGAACCATCTTTACCAACATAAGTCATTTATATTAGATTAAAAATAATATCATAAAATTTTTTATTTTTGTTGAGTTGAAATAACACATATAGACATAATTGACCACAACACTTGGAATTTAATTCTTGGACTTGAAATGTTTGATAAACACCATTCTGTAAGAATTTTATGACTTCAACAGGTGGTGGAAGACCAAAACTATCAAAATAATATTTGTCTTGACTATTAAAAATACAAACCCAATGAGAACCGTTCCCATCATTATCTTCTAAGTTCATAATAATATTCTTTGTATGTTTCGACACATTTGTTAATTCATCTCTCATACAAATAACCACATTATGAATTTTTAATTTCTTACAATATTTGGCAAGTTGTAAATTTGATGTTGTATTCTTTCCAAATTCTTTCAACCACTCATCAATGCTCATTTATTTATTAGAAAGATATAATCCATTACCTCTTTTCGTTAATTTTACACCTGCTTGTGCTATAGAAGAAAGCATATCTCCAACTAACAATCTCGCTTTATCAGGCAGACCTTCAAGTTTTTCAGCAAAATCTACAATTACACCACTTCCACTAATTTGTTTCTCCAACTCTTTGTTATGTCTTTCCAATTCTTTTTGAGCCTGGAGTTGAGCCTTCCTTTCGTTGGCAGTTTTGACCGCTGTTGAAATACCACCCGTCAATGCTCCAACCGCACTTAAACCAGCAAATAAAGGAATTAGAAATGGGAGAAATCCTCCACTCGTCTCTCTTATTGAATATTTTTTCAACATTGGTTTTGTCATTTTAATTTTAAGTGAGCCAGTGTCATTCAAGATTTTAACCTGTTCTCTTGTGAGCAAAACATCAATTCTTACTGCTCCTTTTCTCTGAATTGTATTAACGTTAATCGTACAAGGCTTTTGATTTTGAACACAAGATGATAGTTTATGAAGATTGATTTGATTAACATATACCCCAGTTGGTACTTTGCCACTCATTTATTTAACAAAAAATTATGTGAGACTAATCATCACACCATTATCTGTATTAATCTGCAATTCTGTTTCTTCCAAAAGCAAACAATATGTATCAACTTCTTCACTCTCTCCTCTTTCAATGTATAGGGAAGTATCCACTCGATTAGACTTTATAGTTTCTTTTTGAGCGCTCAGGTCAAACGTATAGATTGTATACAAACTTTTAAATGCTGTCATATCCAAAATAGGTTCTTTATTTCCATTACTTTCACACACCTTTTGGTAAGACTTGTATGCTTCAGCAAAATCATTTTTTTCCCAATTAATTTCCAATCTATCTCGTGGATAAAATGTTCCATCTAGAGAAACGCGAAGTTGTTTCACCTTAGCATTATCACTCAATGCATTATTCTTATCAGTCGCAGTATCACCATCTGGCTTTTTAAAAATCATCCACAGATATCGTGGCTTTCCTTCCAGAACACCCAAATTCCACGTGTAAGTAGTTTGATTGAGTTTAACGTGTTGACATCTTCTTTTGAGGTATGATACACTGAGTGGTTTTTTTGAGTTAAGTCTTCGATTCAACATCTCTTCTGTTTTAAGATTAGGAGTATATTCACTGATATACCAACTCATCTCCTCAATTACAAATTTATTCTGATCACCAAAAGCATTACCAACACCAAAAAGCAATCTATTTTCATTATCATTCCTTTGTAGTTGAAATCTAATTTTAAGACCATACAGAACTTTATCATAATCACAAAATCCAAATATACCTTTAAGAGGAACTGCCACAGTAAAACTATTTTCTGCTTTTGTATCATCATTATACATTCCTTTCCTTTGAATATATCCAGGGTCTGTGTTTGTTCCCGTTGACATATCAGGAATAAAACCTTCGACAGACCCCTTTCCCATTCTATCACTGAATGTATAGAGTGTAAATTTCATCATTTCAGATACAGCAGAGACATAATCAACCGCTTCAACTTCTTGTGTTCCAATATACAATCGCACACTATCAAACATTTTCCAGAAGAAATCATTTACAAGTGTAGCGTTTGTGTTATTCCCAGCCTTAGTGAATTTAAATTTACACAACAAGAAACTTTCGGAGAGATTCAAATAGGTTTGTTGATTATTTATTTCAAAACTTTTTGTACCATTTGTATTCCAGTCTGTTCCAGTTATTGCATTAACCTTGAAGTAATCTTCTTTTTTAGTGGAGTTTGAGATAATAATAGTATCATCCAAATCATAGATACTATCAATTGCTTCCATACTTGTATTTATTTAGGAAAAAAGATGTTAAAACTTTTGAAACCCTGATCCAAGTATTTGAATTATTTTCTGTCGTTCTTGGGGGGACAACTGAGTTTTACCTTTCTTAATTTCTTTTATTGCTTGTAATTTATGAGATTCTTTCTGAGCATCTTTTATACTCTTTACAGCACCTGCTACATTTCCCACAGCAGAAGCAGTTGAACCAATTAGGTCTTTATGTTTAAGAATAGTTGAACCAATACCCATGAGAGTATCAATTATCCCATCTCCTCTAAATTGATGTCCAACACCCCTTTGTCTCTTAGGTTTATAGTATCCTCTACCAAGATACATACCTTCACCCTTGTAGTACGGGGAAAGGAACATCCCATCCCCTGTAATTATTTTATATTTTCCCAACTCGTGCTTCCTCACAATAACCATCGTATTTATTTATTGAAAAACTTCACGTAGGTGAATTCTGATGGATATAACTTCTCCATTAAAAGAAATCACACGATTATCTTGGTCGGTTATCCTAAAATTTACTCTGTGTATGGTTTTTCCTGACACAGGTAGATAAACCAAATTTTTAGGCTCCATATTGAATTTATAACCAATTGGGGTTGAGTATGCGCTGAATGAAAATATTGTATTTGTTTTTAATCCATCATTATAAGCACCATCAATCAAATCACAGTGAATTAACACCGAATTTATTCCTGAGGATATTTGAATGACATTATCACTGTAAAACGTCCCATTAGTTTCAATCTTTTTTGAGGAGAAACCTAATAACTCTCTAAATGAATTATCAATTGTGAAATCAACCTTGTAGTTATTTTTAACTTTAATCGTTGATTTTGAAGTATGTTTGAATGTTTATAACAATATTTTTGGTTCATCACCCTGTTCTTTCATAAGACGAGCAATTTCGGAAGATATTTGAGAAATCTCGTATGCTCTGGGTGAGACTGTTATCGTTTTGTATCCACTTCCCGGATTATAACTAAACTTGTCATTTTTCTCGGTTATATTAAATAAGGTATTATAAGTCTCCATGGACAATAAAGATGCCTCATATTCTTTTGTTGTGTCAAGTTGTAGTGGGTATGGGAATGAAGATGTGTGGTCGCTTGTTGTGAAATTAAAACTCAGGATTGTGCTTCTCATCTTATTTAATATGAGTTAAAATGTCTTTATATTGAGATTTATTAATTATTTTCATGTTCATCAACTGGTCTAAAATGGCTGATGCTTCATTAAAACAATTGTTATTTCCAGCCTTCTTACTGCCGAACAACAATAACAGTCTATTAACTAATTGCGATGGGTCATTTGGAAGAAAACTAATACCTGAACCAAGGATACTTAAAGCCTGAATAATGTGTTTCTCCTTCTCATTCTTCCTACTTTTACCAGAAAGAATAACCTTATAATTTAGAGTGTTCAGCAAATCAATATATACTCTATCATCATTATTTTCCATATCCAATGGTTTATCAATATACTTTGATTCATCCCTCACAGTTGAACCTTGTCTTCCATCTTTTGTGAGAAGAAACATTAATCTCGGAGTTAGTTTAACAGGGGGTTGAGCAGAACTTAAGAACCTTAATTCATCATTAAATATCAATACCTTTTCTTGAACAAGATGAAATATTGCTGGTTGTTCTGTTGGAATGAGTCCTGCTTTGGTTTTTGAATCCGCTGAATATTCATTGTTTTGAACAGCATTCACAATATAATCAGGGGGTTGATTAATCTCTTCCAGTTGTTGAAATAAACCTTCATCATCATATTCTAATTCTCCTAAATGCTCTAATTCTTCCTCCGTCATTTGACTGAAATCTTTTAACATTTGAAGCTTTCTAGGAGTATATTCTACTGTGGGAACTGTGGAAACATCTTTCATTTTTCTTGGGAAGTTTTTAAAAAGTGGTTTAAAAAATTTCTCTTGTTTTTTTTCAAATGCTTCTTAGCCCGTTAGTTTCTGTCTGTCATGCTTTCTTCTTTATGTCTTCCTGTTGTTTTACAACTTTTGAAACCAACTCTTGATGTTCCTTAAATCTTCTTGCTCTTTCTTTTGTATCCATTTATTTATTGTAAAATATCATTTAATGAATTGTAAAGATCAACAGGGAAATTTTCCTTTTCTTCATCATTCAAGTAGATGTGTTCAAATAAATCCTTTTCTTTAAATATTTCATAAAATTCTTTATTAACATTAATGCGAGTTGTAATTTCTTCTTCACTAATCCTTGCATCTCTGCTTTTCATACGTTTGTGTTGAGTTTCTTCATCAACATCAAAACCGAATGATAAAATCTTCACTCCGCTCAGATATTTAATAATTTGTCTCGTTCCTTCTGGATTAGTTTCTAATATCCCAACACCACCAGATTTTAGTTTCTTTAACTCACTCTTACAATGTGAATATTTTGTTGTACCAAGAGAAACCTCAAATATTTGTCCTTCATTCCTCAATCGCATATGTTCCTCCACTGAAATATAGTGATAATCTTCACCTTTTACTTCTCCAGGTCTTATTGCTCTAGTTGTTGTTGATACAATGCGTATCACGGGGTGTTTTTTAAGTAAATTTACAATATTCTCATTTGTACTACACAAGAACCTTGATTTATGAAAGTTTTTTCCAGAAGCAGATTTACCCACAAGATTTATAATAATAGTTGTCATTTATATATGTAATTGTTTATAAAACAAAAAATATATCCCTTAATATCTCATCTTGTTTCACAACAATATATTTATATTTTTCAGTCGTGTGCTTCATATAATCCTCAAATTTCTTTTTACTACATAATGTAGAACAATTATCTCTCCAAAAATTATTGATATCTATTGAATTTAACTTGAATAAAATAAAAGTATTAGCATTGTTTCTGATGGAACGACGAGGAAGTTGAAAGTACGATTGACTAAGATAAATACAATTACAAGAAGAATGTCTCCCTCTTGTGTAGTAGCTGTCCATTACCGTTTGGTTTCTCTCATTAACACAATCATCAAAGATAACGAGGTTCTTTTTTTGATTTATCCAAATCTTGGGGAGACGGTATATCATCCGTATTATCACTAAGAATACAAGTTATAAGATTTGATTTCTTTTTACATCTCTGTGTATCACAAAATAGTTGAATTATATCTTCAATGTTATAATCATTTAGGTTTTTTTGACGTTTAAATAAACCTATTATATCTTCTTTTTGAAGACCAGCATTAAAACCTTGTGAGAGTAGTTGATACTCTGGTTGAAAACTCGACTTTGTGAAAATTATTAAATTATCATAATCTAAAAAGTTGGGAGTGAGGAGCATTTTTAAAAGTAAGCAGGTTTTTCCACATCCACTTGAACCAACTATGAGACATCTTAATGAATTTGGGAGATTTTTATGGTTGTTAAATTTTATCTTATTTTCCCAAATAGGTAAAAAATCATTCATTTATATATTTGAAAAACAGGTTATTTAATTTATTATTGGCTTTTTTAGAAACTCTATATTTTATCCTAAGTTCAGGTTTAATTTCAAGATAATCCATTATTTTATTTATACAATATCTTGTGTTGATATTTCCCTGAAAATTACATCCATGAATAATATACAACAACAATCCTTTGAACATTTCTCTTATACGTTCAGTTTCTTCCCTTGTAAGGAAAGGTGTGTTATCATCCTCATACTTTACATTCATTTCTCTAATCAATCTTGTAAAGTAATTCATTTTTGGTGTAAATCTAAAAGAATTATTTTCCTTTTTATATTTTTTATTATCATTAATTAGAAGATAATCACAGAATATACATTGTTTATAGGCTTTTGACTCTGTGTTTAATCCCTGTCTTTCACACGCAGGACAATTCTCAAATTTGTCATATGGAGAATCAGGAAAGTCTAGCATATTTATAAAGTAAAACTTTACTTAAACTGAAATTCATCTATACTTTCAGTTGTATATTACTATCGATATCGATATACTTTTTTTCATTATCAGATTCAACGACAACATTTTTTATATTAAAGGTAATTTTAAAATTATCGTTAACTACTATTGAACGAAATGTCATTTCACCTGATATATTAACATCCTTTATTTCATCAAGATTTACATCTTTAGGGTTGTTGAAAAAAATACAAATTTCTCCTTGCATATTACAGATGGTCTTATCTTTTCTTTCTAAAGCTTCATCCATAAGGTTTTTTGTTCTTTGATACTTTTTCTTGTTTCATTGCTTTTTCTAGTTTTGAATATATTACTAGAAGGAGAGGAGAAACTTTTGTTAGAGATACTTTAATTGATGTTCTACCAGGTATACTAAAAGCCCTTCCACTGAAGGAAATTGAAGAACTCATATTATTTACCATAATAGTTTTTATCCAATAGTTGTTATATTTATCTTTGTTCAATTTTACATCCTTGACATATTTCTCAGTATCTTTAACAGATGAAGAGATTGATTGAAACTTGTCTTTTGTGTCTTGAAACATTGTATTTATTAAGTGAAAAAGTTGGAGGATAAAATGTTTTTAAGCACAGATTCACCTATAAATTAAACGAAATTTTCATCAAGAAAATTTTAGTTTAAGCAAAGTTTTATTCTATAAATATGGTGAATACAACGTACTGCGATGTTTGTAATCACGAATATAAACATTATAGAAAACACCTCCGAACCAACAAACACACATTTAATCTATTTCATCAAATATCTCCTCTTGAGTTGGAAAGAAAACATTGTGATATCTGTTCAAAGGATGTTTTGAAGAGTAGTTATAATCAACATCTTCAATCACAAAAACACAAGAAAAATGAGTTTAAAGTAAAGGGAGACTATTATATTAAAAACACTGATGAGGCATTTAAAGGGCATATAAAAATAAGGATTTTTCAATTTGGAGAACCCAGTCCATCATCAATAGCTGAATCAATTGAAATAGTGAAACCCGATGTTGAAAAAATTATTAAAAAGACATTAAAAGAAATAAAAACTTTAAAGTTTTATATGGGAGTGAAAATGAATATGAAAAGACAAGATGAAGAACAAACTCCTTATATGAGAACAGATCTTCATTTTATAACATCATTTCAAGATTTTTTGAATAGTGGGGTTTATGAAGAACTATCAAGACAAGAGGAGGATGTTGATAATACAGTGGTAGGAAGTGGATTCAATATTAAAAAAATCATCTTTTTAGATATACACATTCTAAAATCAAACCCTCTTAAAGCTTCTTCTTATATTGAATTACCAAAAGAAATAAAACTAAAGAAGGCAGTTGTTAATATTAAGAACAATGATAATAAATGTTTTCTCTGGTCTGTTCTTGCTCACTTACATCCACCAAAATGTAATTCAGAAAGAGTAAAACAATATATGAAATATGAGAATACCTTGGACATTAAAGATTTTAAATTCCCAATGCCATTAACAGATATTCCTAAATTTGAGAAAAAGAATAATCTTTCTATTAATGTATATGGATTAACGGATACAAACAAAGTTCAAATATTAAAAATTTCAAACAACTATAAAAATGAAGAAACACACATTGACCTTTTATATTTTAGTGTTGGAAAGAATTCACATTACACATACATCAATAATTTATCAAGATTAATCTCTTCTCAGGTATTCAGAACAGCAAACAAAATATATCCTTGTAAGAGATGTCTTAATTCATTTCATACAAAAGAACGATTAGAACAACATTCAAAATATTGTAGTAATCATAAATCAGCTGTAATTACAATGCCTAAACCTGGTGAAAAGATTTATTTTGAAGATTATAATAAATCTATCATGCACCCATTTGTGATATACACTGATTTTGAATGTATCCTTAAAAAGATAAATACTGCTTCTCCTAATCCAAAAGAACCATATACAAATAAATATCAAAAACATATTCCTTGTGGTTTCTGTTATTATATCAAATCATCTGTTGGAGAAAAGTATAACAAACTTGAACATTATCGTGGAAAAAATGCTTCACAAGAGTTTGTAAAACGATTAGAAAAGGATTGTATAAGACTCACTAAATTAATGAAAGAAACAAATGAACCGATGGAAATTAACCAAAGAAGAAAAATTAGAATTTAGAATGAACAATATCTGTCATATTTGTGAGGGGAAAAATTAAGGAGTCTGAAGTTAGAGACCATTGTCATCTTACTGGTAAATATAGAGGTCCCGCTCATTCCTGTTGTAATCTTAATTATAAATTACCTTCTTTTATTCCAGTCTTTCTTCACAACAGCGCCAACTATGATACACATCTATTTATAAATGAACTTTCAAAAACACCAGGGAATATTTCTGCTATAACAAACACAAGTCAAAAGTATATTTCATTTTCAAAAATGATATTCACAAAACCTTTAACTCGTATTAGGTTTTTAGATTCTTACAAGTTTATGGGAACACCACTAGCCTACCTCGCATCAAATCTAAGCTCCACAGACTCTTTTCCAAATCTTAATTCATTCTTTCCAAAAAAGGAAATTCTCACTAAAGAGGAAATTCAGATTAAAGATGAAATTCTGATTAAAGAAGGAATTCTTACGAGAGAGGAAATTCAAACAAGGAATGAAATTCAAAGTAAAGAGAAAATTCTTACAAGTAAGGGAATTTATCCTTATGATTATATGGATTCATTTATGAGATTTAAAGAAACACAACTTCCTTCAAAAGAAAGTTTCTATAATAACCTTTATGAAGAAGAGATAAGTGATAAGGAATATAAACACGCACAAGAAATATGGAAAATATTTAAGATAAAGAACCTTGGAGAATATCACGATTTATATCTAAAAACAGATGTTTTATTGTTAGCTGATGTGTTTGAAGCTTTTAGATCACTCTGTCATAATAAAAATTGTTATGGATTAGATCCTGCCCACTATTTCACAGCTCCTGGTTTAGCTTGGAGTGCAATGTTGAAAATGACAAAACAAGATATAGATTTAATCAGTGATGTGGATATGCTTTTGATGATTGAGAAGTCCAAGAGAGGTGGAATATCACAAGTATGTTCAAAAAGATATGCTAAAGCAAATAATAAATATCTCCCAAATTATGATAGTGAAAAAGATAGTAATTATTTGATGTATTTTGATGCTAATAATTTGTATGGATGGGCAATGTCTCAATCTCTACCTTATGGTAAATTAGAGTGGGTGGAAGAAAAGAATTATGAAAAGGCTTTGATGAATATTGTTATTTCTTCTCAAGAGGAATTGAATGACGAAGAAGAAGGTTATTATTTTGAAGTTGATTTGAGGTACCCGAGTGATCTTCATAATAAGCATAAAGATCTTCCTTTTGCATGTGAGAAAGAAACTCCAAAGAAAGAATGGTTAAGTGATTATCATAAAAGTTTTAATATTAAAGGTAAATCAACAGAAAAGTTATTAACAACATTCTATGATAAAGAGGGATATGTTTTGCATCAGAGAAGCTTAAAACAGTTTTTGAGAGAAGGATTGAGAGTAGCTAAAATTCATAGAGTTTTAAAATTTGAACAAAGTCCTTGGGTGAAAAAGTATATTCAATTCAATACAGATATGAGAGCAAATACAAAAGTAAAATTTGAAGGGGACTTTTATAAATTAATGAATAATGCTGTATTTGGAAAGACTATGGAAAATGTTAGAAACAGGCAAAACATTAGATTCGCAACATCTTGGAAAGAAGCTTCGAGATTGATAAATAAACCAAGTTTTGAGAGAGAAGAGGTTTTTCAGAGAACTTTTCTGCAATTCATATGAAAAAGGAAAGTATTGTAATGGATAAACCAATTTATATTGGAACAGCAGTTCTTGATTTATCAAAGATATTGATGTATGATTATTTGTATAATGACTTAAAGAAAGAGTATGGTGAAAATGTTTCATTGTTGTATATGGATACTGATAGTTTTATCCTAGATATAAAAACTGATGATGTTTATGAAGATATGAAGAAAAATATTGGAGTATATGATACAAGTAATTTCAGCAAGAAGAGTGAGTTATTTTCCAAAAAGAATGAAAAGGTTATTGGTAAGTTTAAGGATGAGTTGGGTGGAAAAGTAATGAGTGAGTTTATTGGATTGAGAGCAAAGGCATATGCTTATAAGTATGGTGAACAGATTGATAAGAGGTTAAAGGGAATAAAGAAATATGTAATAAAGAAATCAATAACTTTTAGAAATTATTATAATTGTTTGATGAATAAGAAAGAAGAATATAGGAAAATGAATACAATAAGAAGTTATAAACATAACATATATAGTGAAGAAGTAAATAAAAAGGCATTAGGAGCCTTTGATGATAAGAGATTTATTTTAGATAATGGAATAGATTGTGTTCCATATGGATATTGTATGATAGAGTGTATAAAATAGATTATGTTTTAACGATGGGAAGATGGGTTAAGGTTTTTAAGGGCTACCGCACATCACAATATATAAATGGTTAAACCAAGTATTAATCAAACTAAAGAGTGGAGAAAATCTCAGTCTTGGTATATAAATGGAAAACATAATGAATGTGAAAAATATCAAATAAGTCTTATTGAAAAAATAACTAAAACAAAGGTAAATAAAACAAATAAGCGAATTAATTTAAAAACTAGTAAGTTAGAGGATGTAAAGAAAAAAATGAATATCCTTGAATGGACTGAAAACTTTGATGGTTATCAATTGAACAATGAAAAAACAATTTACTATAATCTCAAAATGATATGTGGCTCAGGAGGTGGTCAGATGAGAGCATTAAGAGAAGTTTATCATTTCGTAATGGCACAAATGGGGTATCTTAAAAAATATAAAGATTCAAATGTTTTGTTTGTCAATATTTTAGATGGGGATTATTGTGCAAAGAAAATTAAACTATTGAAGGAATTTGAGAATGAACAAATCTTTATAGGTTCAATGAGTGAGCTGTTCAACCCTCAGGTGTTCAATTCAATGAGGTTCAACCTCCAAGTTAAAAGGGGAGACAAATAAATATACCTTGGGATAAAAAGGGGGTTTATTTTTAGGGAAAAAAAAAGGGAATCGCTGAAAATCCCCCATTCATTTACATGGGGAAAAGTGAGCCAGAATCAGTATTCTTACCCTACTGACATTATATGTAAGTAATAAACATATGCTAGTAAGTCATTCAATGTAAGTAATAAATCGTATGCTCGTATGTCATTTTTTTGTAAGTAATAAACATATGCAAGAAAGACATTATATGTAAGTAATAAATCATATGCTCGTAATCATTATATGTAAGAAATAAATCATTTGTTAGTAATCAATATATGTAAGTAATAAATCATATGTTAGTAATTATTATATGTAAGTAATAAATCATATGTTAGTAATCATTATATGGAAGTAATAAATCATATGTTAGTAATTATTATATGTAAGTAATAAATCATATGTTAGT